>NW_026712328.1:29464743-29754189 GCF_030504385.1 Musca domestica | reverse complement strand
AAACTCAATATTTAAGGAGTTATGCCATTTTTAAATTCTTATTATTTCCACACTTAAAAAAGTGATCACAATAATAGCTTAAAAACGCTGAAACTCAATATTGGATTTATGGCCATTTTAAAATTCCTAATTATTCACACTTAAAAAGTGATCACAATCTAATAACGCTAAAAACGCTATATTTAAGAGTTATGGCCATTTTCAATTCTTACTAATTCACACTTAAAAGTGATCACAATAAGAGCTAAAAACGCTGAAAACTCAATATTTAAGGAGTTATGGCCATTTTAAATTTCCTATTAATTTCACACTTACAAAGTGATCACAAATAATAGCTAAAAAACGCGAAAACTCATATTTAAGGAGTTAGGCCATTTAAATTCCTTACTATTCCCACTTAACAAAGTGATCACAAATTAGCTAAAAACGCTGAAACTCAATATTTAGGAGTTGGCCTTTTAAAAATTCCTATTATGTCACACTTAAAAAAGTGATCAAAATAATAGCTAAAAACGCTGAAAACTCAATATTTTAAGAGTTATGGCCATTTTAAAATTCTTACTAATTCACCTTAAAAAGTGATCACAATAATAGCTAAAACGCGAAAACTCAATATTTAGTAGTTATGCCATTTTAAAATCCTATTATTTCACACTTAAAAAAGTGATCACAAATAATAGCTAAAAACGCTGAAAACTCAATATTTCGGAGTTATGGCCATTTAAAATTCTTACTAATTCCACTTAAAAATGATCACAAATAAAGCTACAAACGCTGAAACTCAATATTTAAGGAGTTATGGCCATTTTAAAATTCTTATGTTCACACTTAAAAAGTGATCACAATATAGCTAAAAACGCTGAAAACTCTATATTTAAGGAGTTATGGCCATTTTAAATCTTACTATTCACACTTAAAAAAGTATCACAAATAGCTAAACGCTGAAACTCAATATTTACGGAGTTGGCCATTTTAAAAATTCTTATTAATTCCACCTAAAAGTGTCACAATAATGCTAAAACGCTGAAAACTCAATATTTAAGGAGTTATGGCCATTTTAAAATTCTTACTTAATTCACAACTTAAAAAAGTGATCACAATAATAGCTAAAAACGCTGAAAACTCAATATTTAAGGAGTTATGGCCATTTTAAAATTCCTATTATTTCACACTTCAAAAGTGATCACAAATAATAGCTAAAACTCTGAAACTCATATTTAAGGAGTTATGGCCATTTTAAAATTCTACTAATTCACACTTAAAAAGTGATCACAAATAATAGCTAAAAACGCTGAAAACTCATATTTAAGGAGTTTATGGCCATTTTAAAATTCCTATAATTCACACTTAAAAAATTGATCACAATAATAGCTAAAAACGCTGAAAACTCAATTTTAAGGAGTTTTGGCCATTTTAAAATTCCTATTATTTCACACTTAAAAAAGTGATCACAAATAATAGCTAAAAACGCTGAAAACTCATATTTAAGGAGTTATGGCCATTTTAAAATTCCTATTAATTCACACTTTAAAAGTGATCACAAATAATAGCTAAAACGCTGAAAACCAATATTTACGGAGTTATGGCCATTTTAAATTCTTATTAATTCACACTTAAAAAGTGATCACAAATAATAGCTAAAAACGCTGAAAACTCATATTTAAGGAGTTATGGCCATTTTAAAATTCCTATTATTTTCACACTTAAAAAGTGATCACAAATAATAGCTAAAAACGCTGAAAACTCAATATTTAAGGAGTTTATGGCCATTTTAAAATTCTACTATTTCACACTTAAAAAGTGATCACAAATAAGCTAAAACGCTGAAAACTCAATATTTAAGGAGTTATGGCCATTTTAAATTTCCTATTATTTCACACTTAAAAAGTGATCACAAATATAGCTAAAACGCTGAAAACTCAATATTTAAGGAGTTATGGCCATTTTAAAATTCCTATATTTCACACTTAAAAAAGTGATCACAAATAATAGCTAAAAACTGAAACTCAATATTTAAGGAGTTATGGCCATTTTAAAATTCCATTATTCACACTTAAAAAAGTGATCACAATATAGCTAAAACGCTGAAAACTCAATATTTAGGAGTTATGGCCATTTTAAAATTCTTTACTAATTCACACTTAAAAAAGTGATCACAAATAGCTAAAACGCTGAAAACTCAATATTTAAGGAGTTATGGCCATTTTAAAATTCCTATTATTTCACACTTAAAAAGTGATCACAAATAATAGCTAAAACCCTGAAAACTCAATATTTAAGGAGTTATGGCCATTTTAAAATTCTTATTATTCACACTTAAAAAAGTGATCACAATAATAGCTAAAAACGCTGAAAACTCAATATTTAAGAGTTATGGCCTTTTAAAATTCCTATTATTCACACTTAAAAAAGTGATCACAAATAATAGCTAAAAACGCTGAAAACTCAATATTTAAGGAGTTATGGCCATTTTAAAATTCTTACTAATTCACACTTAAAAAGTGATCACAAATAATAGCTAAAAACGCTGAAAACTCAATATTTAGGAGTTATGGCCATTTTAAAATTCCTATTATTTCACACTTAAAAAGTGATCACAAATAATAGCTAAAAACGCTGAAAACTCAATATTTAAGGAGTTATGGCCATTTTAAATTCTTCTAATTCCACACTTAAAAAGTGATCACAATAATAGCTAAAAACGCTGAAAACTCAATATTTAAGGAGTTATGGCCATTTTAAAATTCCTATTATTTCACACTTAAAAAGTGATCACAAATAATAGCTAAAAACGCTGAAAACTCAATATTTTAAGGAGTTATGGCCATTTTAAAATTCCTATTATTTCACACTTAAAAAGTGATCACAAATAATAGCTAAAACGCTGAAAACTCAATATTTAAGGAGTTATGGCCATTTTAAAATTCTTTATTTCACACTTAAAAAAGTGATCACAATAATAGCTAAAAACGCTGAAACTCAATATTTAAGGAGTTATGGGCCATTTTAAATTCTTACTAATTCACACTTAAAAAAGTGATCACAAATAATAGCTAAAAACGCTGAAACTCATATTTAAGGAGTTATGGCCATTTAAAATTCTACTATTTCATTCACACTTAAAAAGTGATCACAAATAATAGCTAAAAACGCTGAAACTCATATTTAAGGAGTTATGGCCATTTTAAAATTCTTACTAATTCACACTTAAAAATGATCACAATATAGCTAAAACGCTGAAAACTCAATATTTAAGGAGTTATGGCCATTTAAAATTCCTATTATTTCACACTTAAAAAAGTGATCACAAATAATAGCTAAAACGCTGAAAACTCAATATTTAAGGAGTTATGGCCATTTTAAAATTCTTACTAATCACACTTAAAAAGTGATCACAAATAATAGCTAAAAACGCTGAAAACTCAATATTTAAGGAGTTATGGCCATTTAAAATTCCTTTATTTCACACTTAAAAAGTGATCACAATAATAGCTAAAAACGCTGAAAACTCATATTTAAGGAGTTATGGCCATTTTAAATTCCTATTAATTCACACTTAAAAGTGATCACAAATAATAGCTAAAACGCTGAAACTCAATATTTAAGGAGTTATGGCCATTTTAAATTCCTATTATTTCACACTTAAAAAAGTGATCACAATAATAGCTAAAAACGCTGAAAACTCAATATTTTAGGAGTTATGCCATTTTAAAATCTACTAATTCACACTTAAAAAGTGATCACAATAATAGCTAAAACGCTGAAACTCAATATTTAAGGAGTTATGGCCATTTTAAATTCTTACTAATTCACACTTAAAAAAGTGATCACAAAATAGCTAAAAACTCATCAATTTAAGGAGTTATGGCCATTTTAAAATTCTTACTAATTCACACTTAAAAAAGTGATCACAAATAATAGCTAAAACGCTGAAACTCAATATTTAAGGAGTTATGGCCATTTTAAATTCTTACTAATTCCACTTAAAAAAGTGATCACAAAAATAGCTAAAAACGCTGAAAACTCAATATTTAAGGAGTTATGGCCATTTTAAAATTCTTACTAATTCACACTTAAAAAGTGATCACAAATAATAGCTAAAAACGCTGAAAACTCAATATTTAAGGAGTTATGGCCATTTTAAAATTCCTATTTTTCACACTTAAAAGTGATCACAAATAATAGCTAAAAACGCTGAAAACTCAATATTTAAGGAGTTTATGGCCATTTTAAAATTCTTATTATTCACACTTAAAAAGTGATCACAAATATAGCTAAAACGCTGAAACTCAATATTTAAGGAGTTATGGCCATTTTAAATTCCTATTATTTCACACTTAAAAAGTGATCACAAATAATAGCTAAAAACGCTGAAAACTCAATATTTAAGGAGTTATGGCCTTTTAAATTCCTCTTATTCACACTTTAAAAGTGATCACAAATAATAGCTAAAAACGCTGAAACTCAATATTTAAGGAGTTATGGCCATTTTAAAATTCTTACTAATTCACACTTAAAAAGTGATCACAAATAATAGCTAAAAACGCTGAAAACTCAATATTTAGGAGTTTATGGCCATTTTAAAATTCCTATTATTCACACTTAAAAAGTGATCACAAATTAGCTAAAACGCTGAAAACTCAATATTTAAGGAGTTATGGCCATTTTAAAATTCCTATTAATTCACACTTAAAAAGTGATCACAAATAATAGCTAAAACGCTGAAACTCAATATTTAAGGAGTTATGGCCATTTTAAAATTCCTATTATTTCACACTTAAAAAGTGATCACAAATAATAGCTAAACGCTGAAAACTCAATATTTAAGGAGTTATGGCATTTTAAAATTCTTACTAATTCACACTTAAAAAGAGTGATCACAATAATAGCTAAAAAACGCTGAAACTCAATTTTAGGAGTTATGGCCATTTTAAATTCCTATTATTCACACTTAAAAAGTGATCACAAATAATAGCTAAAAACGCTGAAAACTCAATATTTAAGGAGTTATGGCCATTTTAAAATCTACTATTCCTCACTTAAAAAAGTGATCACAAATAATAGCTAAAAACGCTGAAAAGCCAATATTTAAGGAGTTATGGCCATTTTAAATTCCTATTATTTCACACTTAAAAAGGTGATCAACTAAATAGCAAAAACGCTGAAAACTCAATATTTAAGGAGTTATGGCCATTTTAAAATTCCTATTATTTCACACTTAAAAAGTGATCACAAATACTAGCTAAAAACAGCTGGAAAACTCAATATTTAAGGAGTTTATGGCCATTTTTAAAATTCTTTATTCTACACTTAAAAAAGTGATCACAATAATAGCTAAAAACGCTGAAAACTCAATATTTAAGGAGTTATGGCCATTTAAAATTCCTATTAATTCACCACTTAAAAAGTGATCACAAATAATAGCTAAAAACGCTTGAAAACCAATATTTAAGGAGTTATGGCCTTTTAAATTCCTATATTCACACTTAAAAAAGTGATGCACAAATAATAGCTAAAAAACGCTGAAAACTCAATATTTAAGGAGTTATGGCATTTTAAAATCTTACTAATTCTACACTTAAAATAGTGATCACAAATAATAGCTAAAAACGCTGGAAAACTCAATATTTAAGGAAGTTATGGCCATTTTAAAATTCCTATTATTTCACACTTAAAAAAGTGATCACAAATAATAGCTAAAAACGCTGAAAACTCAATATTAAGGAGTTATGGCCATTTTAAAATTCCTATTATTCACACTAAAAAAGTGATCACAAATAATAGCTAAAAACGCTGAAAACTCAATATTTAAGGAGTATGGCCATTAAAATTCCTACTAATCACACTTAAAAAGTGATCACAAATAATAGCTAAAAACGCTGAAAACTCAATATTTAAGGAGTTATGGCCATTTGAAATTCTATATTTCACACTTAAAAATGATCACAAATATAGCTAAACGCTTGAACAACCTCAATATTTAAGGAGTTATGGCCATTTTAAATTCCTATTATTTCACCTTAAAAAGTGATCACAAATAATAGCAAAAACGCTGAAAAACTCAATATTTAAGGAGTTATGGCCATTTTAAATTCTACTAACTTCTCACTTTAAAAAGTGATCACAAATAATAGCTAAAAAACGATGAAAACTCATATTTAAGGAGTTATGGCCATTTTTAAAATTCCTATTATTTCACACTTAAAAAGTGTCACAAATAATAGCTAAAACGCTGAAAACTCATATTTAAGGAGTTATGGCCATTTTAAAATTCCTACTATTCACACTAAAAAAGTGATCACAAATAATAGCTAAAACGACGCTGAAAACTCCATATTAAAGGAGTTATGGCCATTTAAAAATTCTTACTAATTCACACTTAAAAAAGTGATCACAAATAATAGCTAAAAACGCTGAAAACTCAATATTTAAGGAGTTATGGCCATTTTAAATTCCTATTATTCACACTTAAAAAGTGATCACAAATAATAGCTAAAAACGCTGAAAACTCAATATTTAAAGGAGTTATGGCCATTTTAAATTTCCTATTATTCACACTTAAAAAAGTGATCACAAATAATAGCTAAAAACGCTGAAAACTCAATATTTAAGGAGTTATGGCCATTTTAAAATTCTTACTAATTCACACTTAAAAAAGTGCTCACAAATAATAGCTAAAACGCTGATAACTCAATATTTAAGGAGTTATGGCCATTTTAAAATTCTACTAATTTCACACTTAAAAAGTGATCACAAATAATAGCTAAAAAACGCTGAAAACTCACTATTTAAGGAGTTATGGCCATTTTTAAAATTCCTATTATTTCACACTTAAAAAGTGATCACAAAGAATAGCTAAAACGCTGAAAACTCAATATTTAAGGAGTTATGGCCATTTTAAATTCTTACTAATTCACACTTAAAAAAGTGATCACAAATAATAGCTAAAAACGCTGAAACTCAATATTTAGGAGTTATGGCCATTTTAAAATTCCTATTAATTCACACTTAAAAAGTGATCACAAATAATAGCTAAAAACGCTGAAAACTCAATATTTAAGGAGTTATGGCCATTTTAAAATTCTTATTAATTCACACTTAAAAAGTGATCACATAATAGCTAAAAACGCTGAAAACTCAATATTTAAGGAGTTATGGCCATTTTAAAATTTCTATAATTTCACACTTATAAAAGTGATCACAAATAATAGCTAAAACGCTGAAACTCAATATTTAAGGAGTTATGGCCATTTTAAAATTCCTATTATTTCACACTTAAAAAAGTGATCACAAATAATAGCTAAAACGCTGAAAACTCAATATTTAAGGAGTTATGGCCATTTTAAATTCTCATTAATTTCATTAAAAAGTGATCACAAATAATAGCTAAAACGCTGAAAACTCAATATTTAAGGAGTTATGGCATTTTAAAATTCCTATTATTTCACACTTAAAATATGATCACAAATAATAGCTAAAACGCTGAAAACTCAATATTAAGGAGTTATGGCCATTTAAAATTCCTATTATTTCACACTTAAAAAAGTGATCACAAATAATAGCTAAAAACGCTGAAAACTCAATATTTAAGGAGTTATTGCCATTTTAAAATTCTTACTAATTCTCACTTAAAAGAGTGATCACAATAATAGCTAAAAACGCTGAAAACTCAATATTTAAGGAGTTATGGCCATTTTAAAATTCCTATTATTTCACACTTAAAAAAGTGATCACCAAATAATAGCTAAAAACGCTGAAAACTCAATATTTAGGAGTTATGGCCATTTTAAAATTCCTATTATGTTACACTTATAAAAGTGATCACAAATAATAGCTAAAAACGCTTAAAACTCAATATTTAAGGAGTTATGGCAATTTTAAAATTCTTAATATTCTCACTTAAAAAAGTGATCAACAAATAATAGCTAAAAACGCTAAAACTCAATATTTAAGGAGTTATGGCCATTTTAAAATTCTTACTAATTCTCACTTAAAAAAGTGATCGCAAATAATAGCTAAAAACGATGAAAACCTCAATATTTAAGGAGTTATGGCCATTTTAAAATTCCTTCTATTTCACACTTAAAAAAATGATCACAAATAATAGCTAAATACGCTGAAAACTCAATATTAAGGAGTTATGGCCATTTCAAAATTTTACTAATTCACACTAAAAAAGTGATCACAAATAATAGCTAAAAACGCTGAAAACTCAATATTTAAGGAGTTAGTGCCATTTTAAATTCTACTAATTCACACCTAAAAAAGTGATCACAAATAATAGCTAAAAACCTAATATTTAAGGAGTTAGGCCATTTTAAAATTCTTACTAATTCACACTTAAAAAAGTGATCACCAATAATAGCTAAAACGCTGAAACTCAATATTTAAGGAGTTAGGCCTTTTATAAATTCTACTAATTCAACCTAAAAAAGTGATCACAAATAATAGCTAAAAACTCTGAAAACTCATATTTAAGGAGTTATGGGCCATTATAAATTCTTACTAATTCACACTAAAAAAGTGATCACAAATAATAGCTAAAAACGCTGAACACTCAATATTTAAGGAGTTATGGCCATTTTAAAATTCCTATTATTTCACACTTAAAAAAAGTGATCACAAATAATAGCTAGACACGCTGAAAACTCAATATTTAAGGAGTTATGGCCATTTTAAAATTCTTACTAATTTCCACTTAAAAGAGTGATCACAATAATAGCTAAAAACCTTGAAAACTCAATATTTAAGGAGTTATGGCCATTTTAAAATTCCTATTATTTCCACTAAAAAGTGATCACAAATAATAGCTAAAACGCTGAAAAACTCATATTTAAGGAGTTATGGCAATTTTAAAATTCTTACTAATTCACCCTTAAACAAGTGATCACAAATATAGCTAAAAACGCTGAAAACTCAATATTTAAGGAGTTATGGCCATTTTAAAATTCCTATTATTTCCACTTAAAAAAGTGATCACAATAATAGCTAAAAACGCTGAAACTCAATATTTAAGGAGTTATGGTCATTTTAAAATTCCTATTATTTCACACTTAAAAAGTGATCACAAATAATAGCTAAAACGCTGAAAACTCAATATTTAAGGGTTATGGTCCATTTTTAAAATTCTTACTAATTCACACTTAAAAAAGTGATCACAAATAATAGCTAAAACGCTGAAAACTAATATTTAAGGAGTTATGGCCATTTAAAATTCCTATTATTCACACTTAAAAAGTGATCACAAATAATAGCTAAGACGCTGAAAACTCAATATTTAATGAGTTATGGCCATTTTAAAATTCCTATTATTCACACTTAAAAAGTGATCACAAGTAATAGCTAAAAACGTGAAAATTCAATATTTAAGGAGTTATGGCCATTTTAAAATTCTTACTAATTCTCACTTAAAAAAGTGATCACAAATAATAGCTAAAAACGCTGAAAACTCAATATTTAAGGAGTTATGGCCATTTTAAAATTCTTACTATTCACACTTAAAAAGTGATCACAAATATAGCTAAAACGCTGAAAACTCAATATTTAAGGAGTTATGGCCATTTTAAAATTCCTATTATTTCACACTTAAAAAGTGATCACAAATAATAGCTAAAACGCTGAAACTCTCATATTTAAGGAGTTATGGCCATTTTAAAATTCTTACTATTCACACTTAAAAAGTGATCACAAATAATAGCTAAAACGCTGAAAACTCATATTTAAGGAGTTATGGCCATTTTAAAATTCTTACTAATTCACACTTAAAAAGTGATCACAAATAATAGCTAAAAACGCTGAAAACTCAATATTTAAGGAGTTATGGCCATTTAAATTCTTACTAATTCACACTTAAAAAAGTGATCACAAATATAGCTAAAAACGCTGAAACTCAATATTTAAGGAGTTATGGCCATTTTAAAATTCTTATTATTTCACACTTAAAAAAGTGATCACAAATAATAGCTAAAAACGCTGAAACTCAATATTTAAGGAGTTATGGCCATTCAAAATTCTTACTAATTCACACTTAAAAAGTGATCACAAATAATAGCTAAAAACGCTGAAAACTCAATATTAATTCCTATTATTTCACACTTAAAAATGATCACAAATAATAGCTAAAACGCCGAAAACTCAATATTTAAGGAGTTATGGCGATTTTAAATTCTTACTAATTCACACTTAAAACAGTGATCACAAATAATAGCTAAAAACGCTTGAAACTCAATATTTAAGGAGTTAGGCAATTTTAAAATTCTTACTAATTCACACCTAAAAAGTGATCACAAATAATAGCAAAAACTCTGAAAACTCAATATTAAGGAGTTTATGGCCATTATAAAATTCTTACTAATTCACACTTAAAAAAGTGATCACAAATAATAGCTAAAAACGCTGAAAACTCAATATTTAAGGAGTTATGGGCCATTTAAAATTCTTACGATTCACACCTAAAAAAATGATCACAAATAATAGCTAAAACGCTGAAAACTCAATTATTAAGGAGTTATGGCCATTTTGAAATTCTTACTAATTCACACCTAAAAAAATGATCACAAATAATAATTAAAAACGCTTAAAAACTCAATATTTAAGGAGTTATGGCCAAATTAAAAAAGTGATCACAAATAATAGCTAAAAACTCTGAAAACTCAATATTTAAGGAGTTATAGCCATTATAAAATTCTTACTAATTCACACTTAAAAAAGTGATCACAAATAGTAGCTAAAAACGCTGAAAACTCAATATTTAAGGAGTTATGGCTATTTTAAAATTCCTATTATTTCACACTTAAAAAGTGATCACAAATAATAGCTAAAAACGCTGAAAACTCAATATTTAAGGAGTTATGGCCATTTTAAAACTCTTACTAATTCTCACTTAAAAGAGTGATCACAATAATAGCTAAAAACGCTGAAAACTCAATATTTAAGGAGTTATGGCCATTTTAAAATCCTATTATTTCACACTTAAAAAAGTGATCACAAATAATAGCTAAAAACGCTGAAAACTCAATATTTAAGGAGTTATGGCCATTTTAAAACTCTTACTAATTCTCACTTAAAGAGTGATCACAATAATAGCTAAAAACGCTGAAACTCAATATTTAAGGAGTTATGGCCATTTTAAAATTCTTACTAATTCTCACCTAAAAAAGTGATCACAAATAATAGCTAAAAACTCTGAAAACTAAATATTTAAGGAGTTATGGCCATTTTAAAATTCTTACTAATTCACACCTAAAAAAGTGATCACAAATAATAGCTAAAAACGCTGAAAACTAAATATTTAAGGAGTTAGGCCATTTTAAAATTCTTACTAATTCTCACCTAAAAAAGTGATCACAAATAATAGCTAAAACGCTGAAAACTCAATATTTAAGGAGTTATGGCCATTTTAAAATTCCTATATTTCACACTTAAAAAGTGATCACAAATAATAGCTAAAAACGCTGAAAACTCAATATTAAGGAGTTATGCCATTTTAAAATTCTTACTAATTCACACTTAAAAAGTGATCACAAATAATAGCTAAAAACGCTGAAAACTCAATATTTAAGGAGTTATGGCCATTTTAAAATTCCTATTATTTCACACTTAAAAAAGTGATCACAAATAATAGCTAAAAACGCTGAAAACTCAATATTTAAGGAGTTATGGCCATTTTAAAATTCCTATTATTTCACACTTAAAAAGTGATCACAAATAATAGCTAAAAACGCTGAAAACTCAATATTTAAGGAGTTATGGCCATTTTAAAATTCCTATTATATCACACTTAAAAAAGTGATCACAATAATAGCTAAAAACGCTGAAAACTCAATATTTAAGGAGTTATGCCAATTTTAAAATTCTTACTAATTCACACTTAAAAAAGTGATCACAAATAATAGCTAAAAACGCTGAAAAATCAATATTTAAGCAGTTATGTCCATTTTAAAATTCCTATTATTTCACACTTAAAAAAGTGATCACAAATAATAGCTAAAAACGCTGAAAACTCAATTATTAAGGAGTTATGGCCATTTTGAAATTCTTACTAATTCACACCTAAAAAAATGATCACAAATAATAATTAAAAACGCTAAAAACTCAATATTTAAGGAGTTATGGCCAAATTAAAAAAGTGATCACAAATAATAGCTAAAAACTCTGAAAACTCAATATTTAAGGAGTTATAGCCATTATAAAATTCTTACTAATTCACACTTAAAAAAGTGATCACAAATAGTAGCTAAAAACGCTGAAAACTCAATATTTAAGGAGTTATGGCTATTTTAAAATTCCTATTATTTCACACTTAAAAAGTGATCACAAATAATAGCTAAAAACGCTGAAAACTCAATATTTAAGGAGTTATGGCCATTTTAAAATTCTTACTAATTCTCACTTAAAAGAGTGATCACAAATAATAGCTAAAAACGCTGAAAACTCAATATTTAAGGAGTTATGGCCATTTTAAAATTCCTATTATTTCACACTTAAAAAAGTGATCACAAATAATAGCTAAAAACGCTGAAAACTCAATATTTAAGGAGTTATGGCCATTTTAAATTCTTACTAATTCTCACTTAAAAGAGTGATCACAAATAATAGCTAAAAACGCTGAAAACTCAATATTTAAGGAGTTATGGCCATTTTAAAATTCTTACTAATTCTCACCTAAAAAAGTGATCACAAATAATAGCTAAAAACTCTGAAAACTAAATATTTAAGGAGTTATGGCCATTTTAAAATTCTTACTAATTCACACCTAAAAAAGTGATCACAAATAATAGCTAAAACGCTGAAAACTAAATATTTAAGGAGTTAGGCCATTTTAAAATTCTTACTAATTCTCACCTAAAAAGTGATCACAATAATAGCTAAAAACGCTGAAAACTCAATATTTAAGGAGTTATGGCCATTTTAAAATTCCTATTATTTCACACTTAAAAAAGTGATCACAAATAATAGCTAAAAACGCTGAAAACTAAATATTTAAGGAGTTAGGCCATTTTAAAATTCTTACTAATTCTCACCTAAAAAAGTGATCACAAATAATAGCTAAAAACGCTGAAAACTCAATATTTAAGGAGTTATGGCCATTTTAAAATTCCTATTATTTCACACTTAAAAAAGTGATCACAAATAATAGCTAAAAACGCTG
Organism: Musca domestica; assembly: GCF_030504385.1. Lineage (NCBI taxonomy): Eukaryota > Metazoa > Arthropoda > Insecta > Diptera > Muscidae > Musca > Musca domestica. The sequence continues at coordinate 29,741,039 of NW_026712328.1, read as the reverse complement.
AAAACTCAATATTTAAGGAGTTATGCCAATTTTAAAATTCTTACTAATTCACACTTAAAAAAGTGATCACAAATAATAGCTAAAAACGCTGAAAACTCAATATTTAAGGAGTTATGGCCATTTTAAAATTCCTATTATTTCACACTTAAAAAAGTGATCACAAATAATAGCTAAAAACGCTGAAAACTCAATATTTAAGGAGTTATGGCCATTTTAAAATTCCTATTATTTCACACTTAAAAAAGTGATCACAAATAATAGCTAAAAACGCTGAAAACTCAATATTTAAGGAGTTATGGCCATTTTAAAATTCCTATTATATCACACTTAAAAAAGTGATCACAAATAATAGCTAAAAACGCTGAAAACTCAATATTTAAGGAGTTATGCCAATTTTAAAATTCTTACTAATTCACACTTAAAAAAGTGATCACAAATAATAGCTAAAAACGCTGAAAATCAATATTTAAGCAGTTATGTCCATTTTAAAATTCCTATATTTCACACTTAAAAAGTGATCACAAATAATAGCTAAAAACGCTGAAAACTCAATTATTAAGGAGTTATGGCCATTTTGAAATTCTTACTAATTCACACCTAAAAAAATGATCACAAATAATAATTAAAAACGCTAAAAACTCAATATTTAAGGAGTTATGGCCAAATTAAAAAAGTGATCACAAATAATAGCTAAAAACTCTGAAAACTCAATATTTATGGAGTTATAGCCATTATAAAATTCTTACTAATTCACACTTAAAAAAGTGATCACAAATAGTAGCTAAAAACGCTGAAAACTCAATATTTAAGGAGTTATGGCTATTTTAAATTCCTATTATTTCACACTTAAAAAAGTGATCACAAATAATAGCTAAAAACGCTGAAAACTCAATATTTAAGGAGTTATGGCCATTTTAAAATTCTTACTAATTCTCACTTAAAAGAGTGATCACAAATAATAGCTAAAAACGCTGAAAACTCAATATTTAAGGAGTTATGGCCATTTTAAAATTCCTATTATTTCACACTTAAAAAAGTGATCACAAATAATAGCTAAAACGCTGAAAACTCAATATTTAAGGAGTTATGGCCATTTTAAAATTCTTACTAATTCTCACTTAAAAGAGTGATCACAAATAATAGCTAAAAACGCTGAAAACTCAATATTTAAGGAGTTATGGCCATTTTAAAATTCTTACTAATTCTCACCTAAAAAGTGATCACAAATAATAGCTAAAAACTCTGAAAACTAAATATTTAAGGAGTTATGGCCATTTTAAAATTCTTACTAATTCACACCTAAAAAGTGATCACAAATAATAGCTAAAAACGCTGAAAACTAAATATTAAGGAGTTAGGCCATTTTAAAATTCTTACTAATTCACACCTAAAAAAGTGATCACAAATAATAGCTAAAAACGCTGAAAACTCAATATTTAAGGAGTTATGGCCATTTTAAAATTCCTATTATTTCACACTTAAAAAAGTGATCACAAATAATAGCTAAAAACGCTGAAAACTCAATATTTAAGGAGTTATGCCAATTTTAAAATTCTTACTAATTCACACTTAAAAAGTGATCACAAATAATAGCTAAAAACGCTGAAAACTCAATATTTAAGGAGTTATGGCCATTTTAAAATTCCTATTATTTCACACTTAAAAAAGTGATCACAAATAATAGCTAAAACGCTGAAAACTCAATATTTAAGGAGTTATGGCCATTTTAAATTCCTATTATTTCACACTTAAAAAAGTGATCACAAATAATAGCTAAAAACGCTGAAAACTCAATATTTAAGGAGTTATGGCCATTTTAAATTCCTATTATATCACACTTAAAAAGTGATCACAAATAATAGCTAAAAACGCTGAAAACTCAATATTTAAGGAGTTATGCCAATTTTAAAATTCTTACTAATTCACACTTAAAAAAGTGATCACAAATAATAGCTAAAACGCTGAAAAATCAATATTTAAGCAGTTATGTCCATTTTAAAATTCCTATTATTTCACACTTAAAAAAGTGATCACAAATAATAGCTAAAAACGCTGAAAACTCAATATTTAAGGAGTTATGGCCATTTTAAAATTCTTACTAATTCTCACTTAAAAGAGTGATCACAAATAATAGCTAAAAACGCTGAAAACTCAATATTTAAGGAGTTATGGTCATTTTAAAATTCTTACTAATTCTCACTTAAAAAAGTGATCACAAATAATAGCTAAGACGCTGAAAACTCAATATTTAATGAGTTATGGCCATTTTAAAATTCCTATTATTTCACACTTAAAAAAGTGATCACAAGTAATAGCTAAAAACGTTGAAAATTCAATATTTAAGGAGTTATGGCCATTTTAAAATTCTTACTAATTCTCACTTAAAAAAGTGATCACAAATAATAGCTAAAAACGCTGAAAACTCAATATTTAAGGAGTTATGGCCATTTTAAAATTCTTACTAATTCTCACTTAAAAAAGTGATCACAAATAATAGCTAAAACGATGAAAACTCAATATTTAAGGAGTTATGGCCATTTTAAAAGTCCTATTATTTCACACTTAAAAAAATGATCACAAATAATAGCTAAAATCGCTGAAAACTCAATATTTAAGGAGTTATGGCCATTTTAAAATTCTTACTAATTCTCACTTAAAAAGTGATCACAAATAATAGCTAAAAACGATGAAAACTCAATATTTAATGAGTTATGGCCATTTTAAAATTCCTATTATTTCACACTTAAAAAAGTGATCACAAATAATAGCTAAAAACGCTGAAAACTCAATTTTTAAGGAGTTATGGCCATTTTAAAATTCTTACTAATTCTCACTTAAAAAAGTGATCACAAATAATAGTTAAAAACGATGAAAACTCAATATTTAAGGAGTTATGGCCATTTTAAAAGTCCTATTATTTCACACTTAAAAAAATGATCACAAATAATAGCTAAAATCGCTGAAAACTCAATATTTAAGGAGTTATGGCCATTTCAAAATTCTTACTAATTCACACTTAAAAAAGTGATCACAAATAATAGCTAAAAACGCTGAAAACTCAATATTTAAATTCCTATTATTTCACACTTAAAAAAATGATCACAAATAATAGCTAAAAACGCCGAAAACTCAATATTTAAGGAGTTATGGCCATTTTAAAATTCTTACTAATTCACACTTAAAAAAGTGATCACAAATAATAGCTAAAAACGCTGAAAACTCAATATTTAAGGAGTTAGGCCATTTTAAAATTCTTACTAATTCACACCTAAAAAAGTGATCACAAATAATAGCTAAAAACTCTGAAAACTCAATATTTAAGGAGTTATGGCCATTATAAAATTCTTACTAATTCACACTTAAAAAAGTGATCACAAATAATAGCTAAAAACGCTGAAAACTCAATATTTAAGGAGTTATGGCCATTTTAAAATTCTTACGAATTCACACCTAAAAAAATGATCACAAATAATAGCTAAAAACGCTGAAAACTCAATTATTAAGGAGTTATGGCCATTTTGAAATTCTTACTAATTCACACCTAAAAAAATGATCACAAATAATAATTAAAAACGCTAAAAACTCAATATATAAGGAGTTATGGCCAAATTAAAAAAGTGATCACAAATAATAGCTAAAAACGCTGAAAACTCAATATTTAAGGAGTTATGCCAATTTTAAAATACTTACTAATTCACACTTAAAAAAGTGATCACAAATAATAGCTAAAAACGCTGAAAACTCAATATTTAAGGAGTTATGGCCATTTTAAAATTCCTATTATTTCACACTTAAAAAAGTGATCACAAATAATAGCTAAAAACGCTGAAAACTCAATATTTAAGGAGTTATGGCCATTTTAAAATTCCTATTATTTCACACTTAAAAAAGTGATCACAAATAATAGCTAAAAATGCTGAAAACTCAATATTTAAGGAGTTATGGCCATTTTAAAATTCCTATTATTTCACACTTAAAAAAGTGATCACAAATAATAGCTAAAAACGCTGAAAACTCAATATTTAGTTATGCCAATTTTAAAATTCTTACTAATTCACACTTAAAAAAGTGATCACAAATAATAGCTAAAAACGCTGAAAAATCAATATTTAAGGAGTTATGTCCATTTTAAAATTCCTATTATTTCACACTTAAAAAAGTGATCACAAATAATAGCTAAAAACGCTGAAAACTCAATATTTAAGGAGTTATGGCCATTTTAAAATTCTTACTAATTCTCACTTAAAAGAGTGATCACAAATAATAGCTGAAAACGCTGAAAACTCAATATTTAAGGAGTTATGGCCATTTTAAAATTCCTATTATTTCACACTTAAAAAAGTGATCACAAATAATAGCTAAAAACGCTGAAAACTCAATATTTAAGGAGTTATGTCCATTTTAAAATTCCTATTATTTCACACTTAAAAAAGTGATCACAAATAATAGCTAAAAACGCTGAAAACTCAATATTTAAGGAGTTATGCCAATTTTAAAATTCTTACTAATTCACACTTAAAAAAGTGATCACAAATAATAGCTAAAAACGCTGAAAAATCAATATTTAAGGAGTTATGTCCATTTTAAAATTCCTATTATTTCACACTTAAAAAAGTGATCACAAATAATAGCTAAAAACGCTGAAAACTCAATATTTAAGGAGTTATGCCAATTTTAAAATTCTTACTAATTCACACTTAAAAAAGTGATCACAAATAATAGCTAAAAACGCTGAAAACTCAATATTTAAGGAGTTATGGCCATTTTAAAATTCCTATTATTTCACACTTAAAAAAGTGATCACAAATAATAGCTAAAAACGCTGAAAACTCAATATTTAAGGAGTTATGGCCATTTTAAAATTCCTATTATTTCACACTTAAAAAAGTGATCACAAATAATAGCTAAAAACGCTGAAAACTCAATATTTAAGGAGTTATGGCCATTTTAAAATTCCTATTATTTCACACTTAAAAAAGTGATCACAAATAATAGCTAAAAACGCTGAAAACTCAATATTTAAGGAGTTATGCCAATTTTAAAATTCTTGCTAATTCACACTTAAAAAAGTGATCACAAATAATAGCTAAAAACGCTGAAAACTCAATATTTAAGGAGTTATGGCCATTTTAAAATTCCTATTATTTCACACTTAAAAAAGTGATCACAAATAATAGCTAAAAACGCTGAAAACTCAATATTTAAGGAGTTATGGTCATTTTAAAATTCTTACTAATTCACACTTAAAAAAGTGATCACAAATAATAGCTAAAAACGCTGAAAACTCAATATTTAAGGAGTTATGGCCATTTTAAAATTCCTATTATTTCACACTTAAAAAAGTGATCACAAATAATAGCTAAAAACGCTGAAAACTCAATATTTAAGGAGTTATGCCAATTTTAAAATTCTTACTAATTCACACTTAAAAAAGTGATCACAAATAATAGCTAAAAACGCTGAAAACTCAATATTTAAGGAGTTATGGCCATTTTAAAATTCCTATTATTTCACACTTAAAAAAGTGATCACAAATAATAGCTAAAAACGCTGAAAACTCAATATTTAAGGAGTTATGCCAATTTTAAAATTCTTGCTAATTCACACTTAAAAAAGTGATCACAAATAATAGCTAAAAACGCTGAAAACTCAATATTTAAGGAGTTATGGCCATTTTAAAATTCCTATTATTTCACACTTAAAAAAGTGATCACAAATAATAGCTAAAAACGCTGAAAACTCAATATTTAAGGAGTTATGGCCATTTTAAAATTCTTACTAATTCTCACTTAAAAGAGTGATCACAAATAATAGCTAAAACCGTTGAAAACTCAATATTTAAGGAGTTATGGCCATTTTAAAATTCCTATTATTTCACACTTAAAAAAGTGATCACAAATAATAGCTAAAAACGCTGAAAACTCAATATTTAAGGAGTTATGCCAATTTTAAAATTCTTACTAATTCACACTTAAAAAAGTGATCACAAATAATAGCTAAAAACGCTGAAAACTCAATATTTAAGGAGTTATGGCCATTTTAAAATTCCTATTATTTCACACTTAAAAAAGTGATCACAAATAATAGCTAAAAACGCTGAAAACTCAATATTTAAGGAGTTATGGCCATTTTAAAATTCTTACTAATTCTCACTTAAAAGAGTGATCACAAATAATAGCTAAAAACGCTGAAAACTCAATATTTAAGGAGTTATGGCCATTTTAAAATTCCTATTATTTCACACTTAAAAAAGTGATCACAAATAATAGCTAGAAACGCTGAAAACTCAATATTTAAGGAGTTATGCCAATTTTAAAATTCTTACTAATTCACACTTAAAAAAGTGATCACAAATAATAGCTAAAAACGCTGAAAACTCAATATTTAAGGAGTTATGGCCATTTTAAAATTCTTACTAATTCACACTTAAAAAAGTGATCACAAATAATAGCTAAAAACGCTGAAAACTCAATATTTAAGGAGTTATGTCCATTTTAAAATTCCTATTATTTCACACTTAAAAAAGTGATCACAAATAATAGCTAAAAACGCTGAAAACTCAATATTTAAGGAGTTATGCCAATTTTAAAATTCTTACTAATTCACACTTAAAAAAGTGATCACAAATAATAGCTAAAAACGCTGAAAAATCAATATTTAAGGAGTTATGTCCATTTTAAAATTCCTATTATTTCACACTTAAAAAAGTGATCACAAATAATAGCTAAAAACGCTGAAAACTCAATATTTAAGGAGTTATGCCAATTTTAAAATTCTTACTAATTCACACTTAAAAAAGTGATCACAAATAATAGCTAAAAACGCTGAAAACTCAATATTTAAGGAGTTATGGCCATTTTAAAATTCCTATTATTTCACACTTAAAAAAGTGATCACAAATAATAGCTAAAAACGCTGAAAACTCAATATTTAAGGAGTTATGGCCATTTTAAAATTCCTATTATTTCACACTTAAAAAAGTGATCACAAATAATAGCTAAAAACGCTGAAAACTCAATATTTAAGGAGTTATGGTCATTTTAAAATTCTTACTAATTCACACTTAAAAAAGTGATCACAAATAATAGCTAAAAACGCTGAAAACTCAATATTTAAGGAGTTATGGCCATTTTAAAATTCCTATTATTTCACACTTAAAAAAGTGATCACAAATAATAGCTAAAAACGCTGAAAACTCAATATTTAAGGAGTTATGCCAATTTTAAAATTCTTACTAATTCACACTTAAAAAAGTGATCACAAATAATAGCTAAAAACGCTGAAAACTCAATATTTAAGGAGTTATGGCCATTTTAAAATTCCTATTATTTCACACTTAAAAAAGTGATCACAAATAATAGCTAAAAACGCTGAAAACTCAATATTTAAGGAGTTATGCCAATTTTAAAATTCTTGCTAATTCACACTTAAAAAAGTGATCACAAATAATAGCTAAAAACGCTGAAAACTCAATATTTAAGGAGTTATGGCCATTTTAAAATTCCTATTATTTCACACTTAAAAAAGTGATCACAAATAATAGCTAAAAACGCTGAAAACTCAATATTTAAGGAGTTATGGCCATTTTAAAATTCTTACTAATTCTCACTTAAAAGAGTGATCACAAATAATAGCTAAAACCGTTGAAAACTCAATATTTAAGGAGTTATGGCCATTTTAAAATTCCTATTATTTCACACTTAAAAAAGTGATCACAAATAATAGCTAAAAACGCTGAAAACTCAATATTTAAGGAGTTATGCCAATTTTAAAATTCTTACTAATTCACACTTAAAAAAGTGATCACAAATAATAGCTAAAAACGCTGAAAACTCAATATTTAAGGAGTTATGGCCATTTTAAAATTCCTATTATTTCACACTTAAAAAAGTGATCACAAATAATAGCTAAAAACGCTGAAAACTCAATATTTAAGGAGTTATGGCCATTTTAAAATTCTTACTAATTCTCACTTAAAAGAGTGATCACAAATAATAGCTAAAAACGCTGAAAACTCAATATTTAAGGAGTTATGGCCATTTTAAAATTCCTATTATTTCACACTTAAAAAAGTGATCACAAATAATAGCTAGAAACGCTGAAAACTCAATATTTAAGGAGTTATGCCAATTTTAAAATTCTTACTAATTCACACTTAAAAAAGTGATCACAAATAATAGCTAAAAACGCTGAAAACTCAATATTTAAGGAGTTATGGCCATTTTAAAATTCTTACTAATTCACACTTAAAAAAGTGATCACAAATAATAGCTAAAAACGCTGAAAACTCAATATTTAAGGAGTTATGGCCATTTTAAAATTCCTATTATTTCACACTTAAAAAAGTGATCACAAATAATAGCTAAAAACGCTGAAAACTCAATATTTAAGGAGTTATGGTCATTTTAAAATTCTTACTAATTCACACTTAAAAAAGTGATCACAAATAATAGCTAAAAACGCTGAAAACTCAATATTTAAGGAGTTATGGTCATTTTAAAATTCCTATTATTTCACACTTAAAAAAGTGATCACAAATAATAGCTAAAAACGCTGAAAACTCAATATTTAAGGAGTTATGGCCATTTTAAAATTCTTACTAATTCTCACTTAAAAAAGTGATCACAAATAATAGCTAAAAACGCTGAAAACTCAATATTTAAGGAGTTATGGCCATTTTAAAATTCCTATTATTTCACACTTAAAAAAGTGATCACAAATAATAGCTAAAAACGCTGAAAACTCAATATTTAAGGAGTTATGGCCATTTTAAAATTCCTATTATTTCACACTTAAAAAAGTGATCACAAATAATAGCTAAAAACGCTGAAAACTCAATATTTAAGGAGTTATGGTCATTTTAAAATTCTTACTAATTCACACTTAAAAAAGTGATCACAAATAATAGCTAAAAACGCTGAAAACTCAATATTTAAGGAGTTATGGCCATTTTAAAATTCCTATTATTTCACACTTAAAAAAGTGATCACAAATAATAGCTAAAAACGCTGAAAACTCAATATTTAAGGAGTTATGGCCATTTTAAAATTCCTATTATTTCACACTTAAAAAAGTGATCACAAATAATAGCTAAAAACGCTGAAAACTCAATATTTAAGGAGTTATGGCCATTTTAAAATTCCTATTATTTCACACTTAAAAAAGTGATCACAAATAATAGCTAAAAACGCTGAAAACTCAATATTTAAGGAGTTATGGCCATTTTAAAATTCCTATTATTTCACACTTAAAAAAGTGATCACAAATAATAGCTAAAAACGCTGAAAACTCAATATTTAAGGAGTTATGGCCATTTTAAAATTCTTACTAATTCTCACTTAAAAAAGTGATCACAAATAATAGCTAAAACCGTTGAAAACTCAATATTTAAGGAGTTATGGCCATTTTAAAATTCCTATTATTTCACACTTAAAAAAGTGATCACAAATAATAGCTAAAAACGCTGAAAACTCAATATTTAAGGAGTTATGCCAATTTTAAAATTCTTACTAATTCACACTTAAAAAAGTGATCACAAATAATAGCTAAAAACGCTGAAAACTCAATATTTAAGGAGTTATGGCCATTTTAAAATTCCTATTATTTCACACTTAAAAAAGTGATCACAAATAATAGCTAAAAACGCTGAAAACTCAATATTTAAGGAGTTATGGCCATTTTAAAATTCCTATTATTTCACACTTAAAAAAGTGATCACAAATAATAGCTAAAAACGCTGAAAACTCAATATTTAAGGAGTTATGGTCATTTTAAAATTCTTACTAATTCACACTTAAAAAAGTGATCACAAATAATAGCTAAAAACGCTGAAAACTCAATATTTAAGGAGTTATGGTCATTTTAAAATTCCTATTATTTCACACTTAAAAAAGTGATCACAAATAATAGCTAAAAACGCTGAAAACTCAATATTTAAGGAGTTATGGCCATTTTAAAATTCTTACTAATTCTCACTTAAAAGAGTGATCACAAATAATAGCTAAAAACGCTGAAAACTCAATATTTAAGGAGTTATGGCCATTTTAAAATTCCTATTATTTCACACTTAAAAAAGTGATCACAAATAATAGCTAGAAACGCTGAAAACTCAATATTTAAGGAGTTATGCCAATTTTAAAATTCTTACTAATTCACACTTAAAAAAGTGATCACAAATAATAGCTAAAAACGCTGAAAACTCAATATTTAAGGAGTTATGGCCATTTTAAAATTCCTATTATTTCACACTTAAAAAAGTGATCACAAATAATAGCTAAAAACGCTGAAAACTCAATTTTTAAGGAGTTATGCCAATTTTAAAATTCTTACTAATTCACACTTAAAAATGTGATCACAAATAATAGCTAAAAACGCTGAAAACTCAATATTTAAGGAGTTATGGCCATTTTAAAATTCCTATTATTTCACACTTAAAAAAGTGATCACAAATAATAGCTAAAAACGCTGAAAACTCAATATTTAAGGAGTTATGGCCATTTTAAAATTCCTATTATTTCACACTTAAAAAAGTGATCACAAATAATAGCTAAAAACGATGAAAACTCAATATTTAAGGAGTTATGGTCATTTTAAAATTCTTACTAATTCACACTTAAAAAAGTGATCACAAATAATAGCTAAAAACGCTGAAAACTCAATATTTAAGGAGTTATGGTCATTTTAAAATTCCTATTATTTCACACTTAAAAAAGTGATCACAAATAATAGCTAAAAACGCTGAAAACTCAATATTTAAGGAGTTATGGCCATTTTAAAATTCTTACTAATTCTCACTTAAAAGAGTGATCACAAATAATAGCTAAAAACGCTGAAAACTCAATATTTAAGGAGTTATGGCCATTTTAAAATTCCTATTATTTCACACTTAAAAAAGTGATCACAAATAATAGCTAGAAACGCTGAAAACTCAATATTTAAGGAGTTATGCCAATTTTAAAATTCTTACTAATTCACACTTAAAAAAGTGATCACAAATAATAGCTAAAAACGCTGAAAACTCAATATTTAAGGAGTTATGGCCATTTTAAAATTCCTATTATTTCACACTTAAAAAAGTGATCACAAATAATAGCTAAAAACGCTGAAAACTCAATATTTAAGGAGTTATGGCCATTTTAAAATTCCTATTATTTCACACTTAAAAAAGTGATCACAAATAATAGCTAAAAACGCTGAAAACTCAATATTTAAGGAGTTATGGCCATTTTAAAATTCTAACTAATTCTCACTTAAAAGAGTGATCACAAATAATAGCTAAAAACGCTAAAAACTCAATATTTAAGGAGTTATGGCCATTTTAAAATTCCTATTATTTCACACTTAAAAAAGTGATCACAAATAATAGCTAAAAACGATGAAAACTCAATATTTAAGGAGTTATGCCAATTTTAAAATTCTTACTAATTCACACTTAAAAAAGTGATCACAAATAATAGCTAAAAACGCTGAAAACTCAATATTTAAGGAGTTATCGCCATTTTAAAATTCTTACTAATTCACACTTAAAAAAGTGATCACAAATAATAGCTAAAAACGCTGAAAACTCAATATTTAAGGAGTTATGGTCATTTTAAAATTCTTACTAATTCACACTTAAAAAGTGATCACAAATAATAGCTAAAAACGCTGAAAATTCAATATTTAAGGAGTTATGGCCATTTTAAAATTCTTACTAATTCTCACTTAAAAAAGTAATCACAAATAATAGCTAAAAACGCTGAAAACTCAATATTTAAGGAGTTATGGTCATTTTAAAATTCTTACTAATTCACACTTAAAAAAGTGATCACAAATAATAGCTAAAAACGCTGAAAATTCAATATTTAAGGAGTTATGGCCATTTTAAAATTCTTACTAATTCACACTTAAAAAAGTGATCACAAATAATAGCTAAAAACGCTGAAAACTTCATATTTAAGGAGTTATGGCCATTTTAAAATTCTTACTAATTCACACTTAAAAAAGTGATCACAAATAATAGCTAAAAACGCTGAAAACTCAATATTTAAGGAGTTATGGCCATTTTAAAATTCTTACTAATTCACACTTAAAAAAGTGATCACAAATAATAGCTAAAAACGCTGAAAACTCAATATTTAAGGAGTTATGGTCATTTTAAAATTCTTACTAATTCACACTTAAAAAAGTGATCACAAATAATAGCTAAAAACGCTGAAAACTCAATATTTAAGGAGTTATGGCCATTTTAAAATTCTTACTAATTCTCACTTAAAAAGTGATCACAAATAATAGCTAAAAACGATGAAAACTCAATATTTAAGGAGTTATGGTCATGAAAACTCAATATTTAAGGAGTTATGGCCATTTTAAAATTCTTACTAATTCACACTTAAAAAAGTGATCACAAATAATAGCTAAAAACGCTGAAAACTCAATATTTAAGGAGTTATGGCCATTTTAAAATTCTTACTAATTCTCACTTAAAAAAGTGATCACAAATAATAGCTAAAAACGATGAAAACTCAATATTTAAGGAGTTATGGTCATGAAAACTCAATATTTAAGGAGTTATGGCCATTTTAAAATTCTTACTAATTCACACTTAAAAAAGTGATCACAAATAATAGCTAAAAACGCTGAAAACTCAATATTTAAGGAGTTATGGCCATTTTAAAATTCTTACTAATTCTCACTTAAAAAAGTGATCACAAATAATAGCTAAAAACGATGAAAACTCAATATTTAAGGAGTTATGGTCATGAAAACTCAATATTTAAGGAGTTATGGCCATTTTAAAATTCTTACTAATTCTCACTTAAAAAAGTAATCACAAATAATAGCTAAAAACGCTGAAAACTCAATATTTAAGGAGTTATGGCCATTTTAAAATTCTTACTAATTCTCACTTAAAAAAGTGATCACAAATAATAGCTAAAAACGCTGAAAACTCAATATTTAAGGAGTTATGGCCATTTTAAAATTCTTACTAATTCTCACTTAAAAAAGTGATCACAAATAATAGCTAAAAACGATGAAAACTCAATATTTAAGGAGTTATGGTCATGAAAACTCAATATTTAAGGAGTTATGGCCATTTTAAAATTCTTACTAATTCTCACTTAAAAAAGTAATCACAAATAATAGCTAAAAACGCTGAAAACTCAATATTTAAGGAGTTATGGCCATTTTAAAATTCTTACTAATTCTCACTTAAAAAAGTGATCACAAATAATAGCTAAAAACGATGAAAACTCAATATTTAAGGAGTTATGGCCATTTTAAAATTCTTACTAATTCTCACTTAAAAAAGTGATCACAAATAATAGCTAAAAACGCTGAAAACTCAATATTTAAGGAGTTATGGCCATTTTAAAATTCTTACTAATTCTCACTTAAAAAAGTGATCACAAATAATAGCTAAAAACGATGAAAACTCAATATTTAAGGAGTTATGGTCATGAAAACTCAATATTTAAGGAGTTATGGCCATTTTAAAATTCTTACTAATTCTCACTTAAAAAAGTAATCACAAATAATAGCTAAAAACGCTGAAAACTCAATATTTAAGGAGTTATGGCCATTTTAAAATTCTTACTAATTCTCACTTAAAAAAGTGATCACAAATAATAGCTAAAAACGATGAAAACTCAATATTTAAGGAGTTATGGTCATGAAAACTCAATATTTAAGGAGTTATGGCCATTTTAAAATTCTTACTAATTCACACTTAAAAAAGTGATCACAAATAATAGCTAAAAACGCTGAAAACTCAATATTTAAGGAGTTATGGCCATTTTAAAATTCTTACTAATTCTCACTTAAAAAAGTAATCACAAATAATAGCTAAAAACGCTGAAAACTCAATATTTAAGGAGTTATGGCCATTTTAAAATTCTTACTAATTCTCACTTAAAAAAGTGATCACAAATAATAGCTAAAAACGATGAAAACTCAATATTTAAGGAGTTATGGTCATGAAAACTCAATATTTAAGGAGTTATGGCCATTTTAAAATTCTTACTAATTCACACTTAAAAAAGTGATCACAAATAATAGCTAAAAACGCTGAAAACTCAATATTTAAGGAGTTATGGTCATTTTAAAATTCTTACTAATTCACACTTAAAAAAGTGATCACAAATAATAGCTAAAAACGCTGAAAACTCAATATTTAAGGAGTTATGGTCATTTTAAAATTCTTACTAATTCACACTTAAAAAAGTGATCACAAATAATAGCTAAAAACGCTGAAAACTCAATATTTAAGGAGTTATGGTCATTTTAAAATTCTTACTAATTCACACTTAAAAAAGTGATCACAAATAATAGCTAAAACGCTGAAAACTCAATATTTAAGGAGTTATGGCCATTTTAAAATTCTTACTAATTCACACTTAAAAAAGTGATCACAAATAATAGCTAAAAACGCTGAAAACTCAATATTTAAGGAGTTATGGCCATTTTAAAATTCTTACTAATTCACACTTAAAAAAGTGATCACAAATAATAGCTAAAAACGCTGAAAACTCAATATTTAAGGAGTTATGGTCATTTTAAAATTCTTACTAATTCACACTTAAAAAAGTGATCACAAATAATAGCTAAAAACGCTGAAAACTCAATATTTAAGGAGTTATGGTCATTTTAAAATTCTTACTAATTCACACTTAAAAAAGTGATCACAAATAATAGCTAAAAACGCTGAAAACTCAATATTTAAGAAGTTATGGCCATTTTAAAATTCTTACTAATTCACACTTAAAAAAGTGATCACAAATAATAGCTAAAAACGCTGAAAACTCAATATTTAAGGAGTTATGGTCATTTTAAAATTCTTACTAATTCACACTTAAAAAAGTGATCACAAATAATAGCTAAAAACGCTGAAAACCCAATATTTAAGGAGTTATGGCCATTTTAAAATTCCTATTATTTCACACTTAAAAAAGTGATCACAAATAATAGCTAAAAACGCTGAAAACTCAATATTTAAGGAGTTATGGTCATTTTAAAATTCTTACTAATTCACACTTAAAAAAGTGATCACAAATAATAGCTAAAAACGCTGAAAACTCAATATTTAAGGAGTTATGGCCATTTTAAAATTCCTATTATTTCACACTTAAAAAAGTGATCACAAATAATAGCTAAAAACGCTGAAAACTCAATATTTAAGGAGTTATGGCCATTTTAAAATTCCTATTATTTCACACTTAAAAAAGTGATCACAAATAATAGCTAAAAACGCTGAAAACTCAATATTTAAGGAGTTATGGCCATTTTAAAATTCCTATTATTTCACACTTAAAAAAGTGATCACAAATAATAGCTAAAAACGCTGAAAACTCAATATTTAAGGAGTTATGGCCATTTTAAAATTCCTATTATTTCACACTTAAAAAAGTGATCACAAATAATAGCTAAAAACGCTGAAAACTCAATATTTAAGGAGTTATGGCCATTTTAAAATTCTTACTAATTCTCACTTAAAAGAGTGATCACAAATAATAGCTAAAAACGCTGAAAACTCAATATTTAAGGAGTTATGGCCATTTTTAAATTCTTACTAATTCACACTTAAAAAAGTGATCACAAATAATAGCTAAAAACGCTGAAAACTCAATATTTAAGGAGTTATGGCCATTTTAAAATTCCTATTATTTCACACTTAAAAAAGTGATCACAAATAATAGCTAAAACGCTGAAAACTCAATATTTAATGAGTTATGGCCATTTTAAAATTCCTATTATTTCACACTTAAAAAAGTGATCACAAATAATAGCTAAAAACGCTGAAAATTCAATATTTAAGGAGTTATGGCCATTTTAAAATTCTTACTAATTCTCACTTAAAAAAGTAATCACAAATAATAGCTAAAAACGCTGAAAACTCAATATTTAAGGAGTTATGGCCATTTTAAAAGTCCTATTAATTCACACTTAAAAAATGATAACAAATAATAGCTAAAAACGCTGAAAACTCAATATTTAAGGAGTTATGGCCATTTTGAAATTCTTACTAATTCACACCTAAACAAATGATCACAAATAATAGCTAAAAACGCTGAAAACTCAATATTTAAGGAGTTATGGCCATTTTAAAAGTCCTATTATTTCTCACTTAAAAAATGATAACAAATAATAGCTAAAAACGCTGAAAACTCAATATTTAAGGAGTTATGGCCATTTGAAAATTCTTACCAATTTACACTTAAAAAAGTGATCACAAATAATAGCTAAAAACGCTGAAAACTCAATATTTAAGGAGTTATGGCCATTTTAAAATTCCTATTATTTCACACTTAAAAATATGATCACAAATAATAGCTAAAAACGCTGAAAACTCAATATTTAAGGAGTTATGGCCATTTGAAAATTCTTACCAATTTACACTTAAAAAAGTGATCACAAATAATAGCTAAAAACGCTGAAAATTCAATATTTAAGGAGTTATGACTATTTTAAAATTCCTATTATTTCACACTTAAAAAATTGTTCACAAATAATAGCTAAACACGCTGAAAACTCAATATTTAAGGAGTTATGGCCATTTTAAAATATTGATTAATTCATGCTTTGAAAGGTGATCACAAATAATGGTTAAAAACGCTGAAAACTCAATATATAAGAGCCATTTTGAAAATATGGCCATTTTAAAATATTGATTAATTCATGCTTTAACGACTGATCACAAATAATAACTAAAAACGCTGAAAACTCAATATTTAAGGAGTTATGGCCATTTTAAAATATTGATTAAATCATTCTTTAAAAAGTGATCACAAATAATAGCTTAAAACGCTGAAAACTCAATATTTAAGGAGTTATAGCCATTTTAAAATATTGATTAATTCATGCTTTAAAGACTGATCACAAATAATAACTAAAAACTGATCAATATTTAAGGAGTTATGGCCATTTTAAGATATTGATTAAATCATTCTTTAGAAGGTGATCGCAAATAATAGCTAAAAACGCTGAAAACTCAATATTTAAGGAGTTATGGTCATTTTAAAATATTAATTAATTCATGCTTTACACACTGATCACAAATAATAGCTAAAAACGCTGAAAACTCAATATTTAAGGAGTTATGGCCATCTTAAAATATTGAATAAATCATTCTTTAAAAAGTGATCACAAATAATAGCTTAAAACGCTGAAAACTCAATATTTAAGGAGTTATGGCCATTTTAAAATATTGATTAATTCATGCTTTGAAAGGTGATCACAAATATTAGTTAAAAACGCTGAAAACTCAATAATTAAGGAGTTATGGTCATTTTAAAATATTAATTAATTCATGCTTTACACACTGATCACAAATAATAGCTAAAAACGCTGAAAACTCAATATTTAAGGAGTTATGGCCATTTTAAAATATTGATTAAATCATTCTTTAAAAAGTGATCACAAATAATAGCTTAAAACGCTGAAAACTCAATATTTAAGGAGTTATGGCCATTTTAAAATATTGATTAATTCATGCTTTGTAAGGTGATCACAAATAATAGCTTAAAACGCTGAAAACTCAATATTTAAGGAGTTATGACCATTTTAAAGTAAAGTAAAGTATGATACCCTACAACACTACAATTTGTTAGAAACACCCTTATGTCCAATTCCATTTTGGAAGACTCCGTCCTAAATTCTAACTTCATGCGAGATTTCGTGTACTGTGTACTTTGGTTTCTATTTGTGACCTTTATACCGGCTGCAAAATCAGGAAAATTTTTAGTTGTTGGTCCATTTCAACTCCTAAATAAATTGCGGACATCTTTAAAAACAATAGGCCTAGACCTTCTGTGCCTAACCCTACCCTTATGAAAATTTTCGTGAGGATCGGACGATAATTGCAACCTGTATATAATAACCCCAACCTGTGTTGTAAGGTGAAAAAAGTATTACAAAATATACACTTCAATATTATAAGTCAAATTGAAAAAATCGCATGCGATAAAAAATATGAGAAAATAAAAACATTTTACAAAATACTCCAAAATCTATATTAACATAACAAATATTTTTTTCGGTTTTTTTTAGATCTTTTGTGCCACGAGGGCATCCTGTATTGACAAAATTTGTCAAAATCGGTCTAGCCATTTTTGAGATATAAGCATTCTAGCTAACATCCCTTTCCTTTGTATTTAAAGATTATATATATATATTTCGCTATATATATATCCAATATGTTTACTATCGGCATCTACGTAAATGTCAAGATTGACCTGTTCGTCTATTTGTGATTTCGCAGGCATTAAAAATATTCGCGGTTTAATGGAAAATTTGACCTTAACCCCACCTACATTTTAAATTTCAAGAATATCGGGCCATAATTGTGACCTGTTGAGTGATTACAAATTAACATGCACAGACGGATCGTTTCAGCTAGGCGAGATAGAAAGATCCATATCTACTTTCCTATGTGGGAAATCAATATTTCGTGGTGTTACATAATTTTTGGCCCAATCAAACTTATAATACCCCCAACACATAGTGTTGTAGGGTGTAAAAAGCAAATTAAATTCAACAGACGGACATCGCTATACAATCGATTTTCTGCATAACAATCGATTTCTGAAGAATTTGTTTCCGGGCTGTTTGATTTGGACTGGCCACCGCGTTCGCCCGATTTGACGCCGCCTGACTTCTTCTTGTGGGGATATTTGAAGTCAAAGGTTTACGTTAACAAGCCAAGGACCGTAGAAGAGCTCAAGGACAACATTCGTGAAGAAATAGCCGCTATTCCGGCCGAAATGTTGGCAAAACGATGGAAAATGCAGCAAAAAGGGCACAATACGTCATCAACGCCAGAGGCGGCCATTTGAGAGATATCATATTCAAAAATTGATGTAAACAAATCTACTTGGAACAAATTAAATGATTAACATTGCCAACCGCCAAATTTTTATTTTTTTCTTTGATTAAAAAAAAACATGGGTCCGTTGAATATGGGCAACCCTGTATATATATATTATGGGGTCTATGACGCATATTCAGGGGTGTTACAAACGGTATGGAAAATTTAGTAGGTGGAGGATATAAGAAGCTAAAAACCCCAAAATGTCAATATTAAAGGTGTTATGGCCATTTTAAAACATGATATTTTTAATTTTTTAAAAACTGAATAAAAACACGCTAAAAATCTCTAAAAGTTTAAGTATTTTTGCTATTTTAAAGTAAGTTATGTTTCTTGTTTAATAGACTGAAAAAATGCAATAAAAGCCTTGAAATGTCAATATTTGAGTTTTCTTTTTTTAATAGTGAACATTTCATATTCTTATTTTGGATATAACTTCTTTATTATTGAGTTTTTCGCATTTTTGGTGTATTCTAAAACGTATAAACGTACTTTTATTCATCTTTTCAGTTACATTTGAAATTTACAGTATTGGAAAACGAGGGGGGCATTTACGTATCAGCTTAAAAAAAATGTTTAAGATAAATTCCTTGTGCGACACCCTTCTTGTGCAAAGCTTTTATTCGGTCTGTGCATACACTAATGAAAGCTTTAATACAGCTGTCTTAGCCGATGTCAGCTTAACAGTATAAGCATAATAAACAGAGCCAAAAACGTATATAAAGATGGGACATCTCATTGTTGATTTGATTCAATTTACGGCGTTTGTAGTAGAAACAAGTAAAAATCATTATGTTCGGCCGGGCCGAACCTTTAATACCCTAAACCTTAGGGTAAAGGAAACATTTTTTTATAAAAGTATCTGAATTCAAGAGTATTTCACTTTAAACTTCATATACCAGTAAGACCTTTTGGTCGTTATATAGGGCCATACCAAAACGGGAACCTCTATAGACAATTATATACTTCAAGGATTGTCATCTATCAAATCTTCTAAAATACCAAATTTGAAACAATTATGTGGGTAAATGTGTCTAGGATTATTAAAACAACGAGTATCGGTGGGTATCGGTCGGTAATACAGGAAAACGTGGACCTAAATTTTCAATGTTCTGCCACTGGAGCTAGAACCCATTTCGCACCACAAATACCACATTTTAGACATAAAAATCATCAAAATACCGTGATATGGGGCTATACAAAAACGTGTACCTATACATACTATGTTCTGCCACAGGAACTGGAACCCATTAAGAACTACATATACCAATTTTTGGACAAATCCGTGGAAAATTCTAGCAAAAATCTTCAAAACACAGATTATCGTCAGGAACCGTTATATGGGGTCTATACAAAAGAGTGGACCTTTATATACCACGTTCCTCCACCTGAGCTAGAACCCATTTCGCACTACAAATAACAATTTTCAGAGCTACAAGTTTTTATTAGAATATCGAATTTTATTAAAATATCGAAAATATCGATACCGAATATCGGGACGTACCTTTATATGGGGGCTATACCAAAACGTGGGCCTATACATACAATGTTTCGACACCGGAGCTAGAACCCATCATGGCCAACAAATTCCAATTTTTAGACAAATCCGTAAAAAAAGTGGCAAAAATCATAAAAAATACCGAATATCGGAAGGTACCGTTATATGGGAACTATACTAGAACGTGGACCGATATATCTCATTTTCAATACCAACCATCCTAGATACCATACAATTTGTTCTGCTCTTCGTCAACAAATGTCGGCTGTATCGTGATTTCAACATACAGACGGACACACAGACAGAACGACGGACATCGATAATTTAACTTAGAATTTTATGCTGATTATGAATATATGTACTTTGTGGGGTCTACCATGAATATTTAGTGATGTTATAAACAGAATGACAAAGTTAATATACCCTCCTTTCCAAGGTGGAGGGTATAAACATATTACGTCACCATATCAGGACATATCATTATGCGGTAATCGTATATATATATCATATATCTATAATTTCTGATGCTTTTCTTCCATAGAAGAACAAGTAAACTTGCACAAACCACCCGGTCCAGCTTCAAGTATCATCAAGAAGATGCAACGTGCCCATGATTGTAGCCCCATTGCTGCGCATAACAATTAAAAGTTTTTATGGGAGAATTCAATCATACACGCTATGATTATAATTATAATTCAAAGTTCAAAGGACTAAATATGCCGAAGCATTTGTATCTTTTAAATTCGGACTTGTATTGCCCATTTAGTGCACAATTAATTTGAAATCGGATAAAAATATATATGGGAGCTATATCCAAATCGGAACCGATCTCGATAAAATTTGGCAAAGATATTTCTGAGCTGTATTTGATATATTTCCCTGAATATCGTTGTTACGGAGTGCATATTACGGCTGTGGGTAACAAATATGACAAATCGGATGAACAGTATATATGGGAACTATAGCTATATCTAAACCGATCTTCACCGAATTTGACGTACTAGCTTCTAGACTTGATTCGGTCGTAAGTGCCAAATTTCATCCAATTTGGGCAAATATTAGAAGTTTGGTGTGCAATAAAAGGTAAATCGGACGATTATATCCATAAAAATTTCGCCAAAAAATGTTCGTTTTTTATACCCTACACCACAAGGTGGTCAGGGTATTGTGTCTTTGTGCATTTGTTTGTAACAGCCAAAAGGAAACGAGATAGACCCATAGTTCCCTTTGATGATCTGCATAGAATCACTTTCTGAGTTGATTTATGCATGTCAGTCCGTCTGTCCGTCCGCCTGTCCACGTATTCTTGTGAACAAAATGCAGGTCGCATTTATTATCCGATTGAGATGAAATTTTGCTAACAACATTTGTTTGGCCCAAGGACGAACCCTATTGAAATTAATCGGTTAAATCTCGGTTAATAATCGGTTAAAATTTAGATATAGCTCCCATATATATCTTCGTCCGATTTGCCTTTTATTGTACACCAAACGTGTAATATCAGCCCGAATAGTATGGAATTTTACACATACAACCATATTAGGCCTGAAAATAAGTATGCCAAATTTTATCGAAATCGTTTCAGATATAGCTATAGCTCCCATATATATTGTTCATTCGATTTGTTATTTTTGTCCTCCGCAGCCGTAATATGCACTCTGTAACAACAATATTTGGGGAAATATATCAAATGCAGCTCAGAAATACCTTTTCTAAATTTTATCGAGATCGGTTCAGATTTGGATATAGCTCGCATATATAACATCGTCCGATTTACCTTTTATTGTGCACAAAAACTTCTAATTTTTGCCCAAATGGGATGAGATTTGGCACTTTGGACCGAATTGAGTCTAGAAGCTAGTATGCCAATTGGTTGGTTGGTGAAGATCGGTTCAGATATAGTTATAGCTCCCATATATATTATTCATCCGATTTGTTATATTTGTTACCCACAACAGTAATATGCACTCCGTAACAACTATATTCAGGAAAATATATCAAATACAGCTCAGAAATATCTTTGCCAAATTTTATCGAGATCGGTTCAGATTTGGATATAGTTCCCATATATATATTTTTATCCGATTTCAAATTATTTCGCACCAAATGGGCAATACAAGTCCGAATTTAAAAGATACAAATGCTTCGGCATATTTAGTCCTTTGAATTTTAAATTATAATTATAATCATAGCGTGTATGATTGAATTCTCCCATAAAAACTTTTAATTGTTATGTGGAGCTCTACTTAATTAGCAAAGTGGTGTAGGGTATCATACAGTCGGCCCCGCCCGACTTTAAGACTTTCTTTACTGGTTAATGTTTTTAAAAAGTAATTCTACAATAAATCATGTGGTTACGTGCATTAACCAATTATAAAATTTTTGGCTAAAATATCCTGTGGGATGGGGGTTTTGATATATTTTTCTGGGGAGGTATTAGCTACGCCAATGGTTATAACCTTATTTATATAGTCCATAAGTAAATAAGACTATTTTTATGAAATTTTCTTATCAGAGCGATTCTGACTGATATAATATTTGGCGTTTTTGCATCACTCCATCAGGGATAACAACACTGTTACAATTTTAAAGCAAAAAGCGCGTGGGTATAACAACAACTATGTTGAGCTTGCAGTTATGGAGAAAATTACGAACCAAAACAAAATCCAAGATGAGAAAGAGTAAAAGCACGAACGAGAGAGAAACAGAGAGAGAGAGATAAACAAGCATGGTTGTTTTTTCTCAAGCGATTCAATGCAATAAACAAAAGGAAAACACGCAAACAAGAAATGACTGATGATGGATGGTTGGCGAAGAGGGTAAGATAAAGAGAGAGGATTGAATTAAGTTATGCCGGCATTTTGCAAAGCAAGCAGCCACCATCCAACCAACCAGCCAGCCAGCCAGCCAGCCAGTCATTCATGGAATACTAACGAAGGATGGATGGATGGAACAAAGCAATACTGTCGGCATCAACAGCTGAGAGGAGGAAAAGGAAGTAACAATACAACAAACGACATGGGGTACATTGACGGAGCCGCCAACGTCAACGTCCCCAATAGTATCTAGATACATTACGTACGTAAACGTTGCCGAGGACGCCAAGTAGTAGTAATGAGGAAATAACGCCATATAACGTTCCAGCGAGTGAATGAGTTTCGGTGTTTTCAAAGTTTGGCCACTGCTCAGTGGTGGCGTTGGCAGTACGTTGGCGTCTGAAGTGTGTCTGTTTCAGCTGTTCGGTGTTCTGCAAACGTTTGAGAAGTCTTTCAAATGTTTGGCAAGTTCAGTTTATCGTCGGCATACAAAGCGTTTAGATGGAGTTTTATGTGCGCCACAAAGGAATTTCGTTGTTGGCCCAAAAGAAACCAAATCCAAGAGGAAGTGTTTGTTTAAAATGAAGTTAAGAATTTCGGTTGGGCGCCATAAAAATGAAGTAAAAAATAAAGAGCGGCTTTTTCAAAATGCCAAACGGGAAAAAAATGTGAAATATCAAAAAAATAAATAAAAGAAAATACTTTAAAAGGGAAATTAAATAAAAATTCCATAAAAAAGTGATTGAAAAATTCCAAAACTTCTGCTTGAAGAATAAATTTTGAATACAAAAAATATTGAAAAAAATAATAAAATAAATTTAATAATTAAAAAAATGTCGTCTACCAAGTGTAATTTTTGTTGTTGATGTGAGTAATGAAAGCAAAAAAAGGAGAAGAAAAAAAATCTAAAACAGGGTGTGTGAAGGCGGCGCGGCGTTCAAGTCTCAAAGTATGCTTTTTGTTGGTTGCTTGTATCACTCACGTTCTTGTGCTGGCTGTGTAGCCACGTTTGTTTGTGTGTGTGTACGTATTGGGTCTCAACAAGCCTGTGTTTAAGTTTATGTCTGCCGCGGTGCAAGGAAGGTGGCATGTGAGTCTGTGTTTGTTTGTATGGCTGTATGTACGACATTTATATTGAAATTGCGTCGGAATCAAAGTAAAGCTTTGCCCGCAGCAGCGCCAGTTGCAAATAATAACAAAAATGAGAATCAAACGAATCCAAAACAAGTGAAAATGTTTTCTGTTAGACAAAGTCGACTTCATAATACCCACTAAATTAGGTTGCCTCAATTCTCGAAGTTTGTGGATCGGCATATCAAAAAAGCATGTTCTAATTGAAGATTTGTGAATTTTGAGCCAATTAGCAAGAGTTCCAGTAAAAGGTCGATTCAACCTCATAAATGAAATTTTTGATGTTAATACAATTAAAAATCGATTCCCACTTCATATTTGTTTTCTGTCATATTTGGCCCAAGAGACCCTGGCGTTCAATCTCAAATATTCAGATTCTAGAACTTAATTCATTATTAAATAACTTACACCATATTAATTGGGAAGTATGTTTTTATTTATTTCTAAACTGAAATGACGGAATAAATTTAAATCGGTTGGAAATTGTGTTCAAAGCCGAAATGGAGTGACACTTAAAAGTGCATCAATATGTATCGTAAATGACTTCGAGTAGCATTTTATACCCTCCACCATAATATGGAAGGTATACTAAGTTTGTCATTACGAACGTAACACCTTGAAATATACATTTTAGAACCCACGAAGTATATATATTTTTGATGAGCATAAAATTCTATATCGATTTAGCGATGTCCGTCCGTCTATTCGTCTGTCCGTTTTTGAAAATCACTCTAGTTTCCGAATTAAATGAAGTATAAAATTTTACTCAAATGTATGTTATGTCCGCAGGACTTTTGATATTGAAAATGGACCATGGACCTACGTTTTGGTATATCCCCCATATAATGGTACCTCCCGATATTAAGTATTTTGATGATTTTAGCGACATTATTCGCCGGAAATGTTTCAAATTTGGTATTTAGAGTTCGTAATAGATTCTACAGCCTAAGATAGAAAATGTCTTCGTATAGCCCTCATATAATGGTACCTCCCTATTTTCTGTATTTTGGTGATTTAAGAGACATTATTCACCGCAAATGTTTAAAATTTGGCAATTGAAGTTCGTAATGGATACTACAGCCTTAAACAGAAAATTGTCTGTGCAGGTGCATGTCTTCGTATATCCCCCATATAACGGTTTGGTATTTTGATGATTTTAGCAACATTATTCACCGGATTTGTTTCAAATTTGGTATTTGAAATTCATAATGGATACCACAGTCTAATACAGAAAATAGTCTGTGCAGGTCTACGTCTTCGTATAGCCCCCATATAACGGTACCTTCCGATATTTGGTATTTTGATGATTTCAGCGACATTATTCACCGGAATTGTTTCAAATTTGGTATTTGAAATTCGTAATGGATACTGCAGCCTAAGACAGAAAATTGTCTTTGCAGGTCGACGTCTTGGTATAGCCCCCATATAACGGTACCTCCCGACATTCGGTATTTTGATGATTTTAGCGACATTATTCACCGGAGTTGTTTCAAATTTGGTGTTTTCATTCGTAATGGATACTACAGTCTAAGACAGAAAATTGTCTGTGCAGGTCCATGTCTTCGTATAGCTCCCATATACCGGTACCTCCCTATATTCGGTATTGTGATGATTTTAGCTAAATTTTTCACCGAATTTTGTTTTTCAAGTTTTGCTTTTGAATGTCGTAATGGCTTATGACAAAAGTTGCATATGCAGGTCCACGTTGTCGTATAGACCCTAATATAAGGGCTACATTCGGTATTTTTAAGATTTTAATAGAATTTTTAATGGATTTTATTTTTTGAAAATTTCCAAATTCGTTCCTAATGGTGGAGGATATTCAAATTTCGGCCCGGCCAAATTTACAGCTTATTTTCTTCTTAACATTAAAATCGATCTTATTGAGAGGAGGTACCGACAATTCGGTTCGATATTGGGGGTGAAACATTAAAAATAACAAAAATCAGGACGTACCTTGGAGTAGGGGTTATAGTGGACCTTTATCGAACATCTTTGGTAAGTCAGATGTGTGTTACCCGAAATTGTTGTAGAAATCTTAAATGTACCAAAAATCTAAATGTTACCTCTATAATAGACTATATAAAATAATCCATATATTTAAAGTTTTTTGCGATAAGAATTTGGGCTTAATGAGATCCCTAAGCCTATAAAATACAAAAAATCTGAAGGTATGTACTTAGAAGTGAATTTAAAGGTTGATTTTCTAAGAACTTGCAGATTTGAAATTTAAATAAAATACACGCCAAATTATTAGATACTTTTTTGTTATTTAGCATTTAAATATTATTTTGGATATATGATCACCACGACTATTTTGCACAAAGGTCCCTCTGAAGGTCCAATTTTCGATCACCTTTTCAAGCATTTGAGGTTGTTATTTATTTCAGCAATGATACGTTGAATATGGGTTTCCAAAACGTCAATCGTTGCTGGTTCATTCAAATAAACAAAAGACTTCAATCCCCACAAAAAATCATGGAGTGGGCCATTTGACAATTTGTTTTCGACCCATATTTACACTCACCCTCTCTAGGTATTCAAAACTATTTCACACAAAAGTTTTGGCCCATTTTACCTGCTAAATATAATCCAATGGTCGTCCAAAATTTTAGACTTTTTTCCTGTCTTTAACTCTCTTTGCATGCAAAATTTCGTGTCGATTGGTTTAAAATTGGTTTTCAATTTTAATTTTTTAGGTCCCTTTGAACCGCTAAATTTACATCTTCAAAAAACAATAGGCTTTAATTCTGACCCTAACCGTACCCCCATGGAAAATTTCGTGAGGATCGAACGATAATTGCGATCTGTATATAATGTCCTAAAAACATAGTGTATAAAAACTTTACAAAATGTACAATTCAAAATTTTAAGTCAAATTGAAAATGAAAAAAAAATCGCATGCGATAAAAAAATATGACAAAAATTTAAATAATGTAACAAAAAATATTCACATTTTTATTGTAATATATTTATGCGATTTTCTTTGATTTTATCCTTTTCTGGCAAGAGACCATTTCGAATTGATGAGAATTTTGAACATCAGACCAGAGGTTCTTTACTAAAAAGCAGAATAACTAAGAACTATTTCTTTTATATATAAATTGTACCAAATTTGAAATAAATCCCTATCAACACCACGGTAACTGTCAGAAGCGACCTTTTAATGTATTTGTGATTTAGCCGGGATTGAAGATATTCGCGATTTGCTGGAAATGTTCGTATTTTTTCACATAAAATATACGGTTCATTTTACCCGCTAAATATTGTCGGATGACCGGCCAAATTGGTAGGCTTCTGCCCAGCCCTAAACTCAAACTCTAATGAAAATCCGTCGATTGGTTTATAATTGTGGCTTACAAAGCAACAGCAAAATCAGGAAATTGTTCTGTTTCTGGTCCATTTCAACCTCTTAATATTTTGTGATCATCTCCAAAAATCAATAGGCTTCTACTCAGACCCTAAGCCCACCTACATTTTCAATTTCGTAATGGGATCAAACCTTACTAAACAGTTAATTCCGTTAATATTTGAGAAATGCTTCAGAAAGATGACTTATCTGCGCTTGTAGATCTGTAGCATCGGAAAAGACATCGCAATTTCAAGACATTGGTAAAGTTGTGGAAGGTTTAGTTCAGGCTACTAGTAAAGGGTGTTTTTATTGGGGTATAGAACTTTAAGTTGGCATCAATTTTTTAACTGGAGGCAATTTTGAAAGCTGTCAAGTGATTAATATTTAGTTTGGTTTGCCATTTTATCATGAACAGGTTGACAAAAGAACAGCGCTTGCAAATCGTGCAAATTTATTTCGAAAGCAATGGTTCAGTTCGCGAAGTTTAACGCAAGCTCCGTCCATTTTATGGTCGACATAATCGTCCATCGGTGCAATTAATTCAGTTAACCATGGATCGTTTTTGCACTACGTTTGCTCTATGTGATAATACGCATCCGCAGAGACGTCGAACAGTGCGCACCGAAGAAACAATTTCCGCTGAACGAATCGATTCGCCACCGTAAACAGCAGATTTTGCGCAAAGATCTTAGCTTGCGACCTTACAAGATCCAGCATGTGCAAGAATTAAAGCCGCGAGACCATGCAATGCGTCGTGATTTTGGTGTATGGGCCGAAAATAAGATTCATTTCGATGCTGATTTTCATCACAGAATTTTGTTCAGTAATGAGGCTCATTTTTGGTTGAATGGCTACGTCAACAATCAAAATTGTCGCATTTGGAGCGAAGAGAATTCACATGAGACCCTTGAGACGCCATTACATCCACAAAAACTGACTGGTGTGCTCTATGGGCTGGTGGAGTCATTGGGCCGTACTTCTTCCAAAATAATGCTGAAGAGTCAGCTACTGTCAATGGAGATCGATAGAGCCATGATAACCGACTATTTTGTTCCCGGATTGGATGGCATGAATGTGGATGAGTTGTTGTTCCAACAAGACAGAGCTACATGCCACACAGCGCACGTCACAATCGAATTATTGAATGAAACATTCGATGAGCGCATAATTTCGCGGAATGGGCCCGTCAATTGACCACCAAGATCGTGTGATTTGACACCATTGGATTATTTTCTTTGGGAATTTGTGAAGTCGCTCGTCTACACCAACAAACCAGAAACGTTAGGGGACTTGGAAGCCAACATTCGTGGCGTTATTGCTATCATACGGTACCATATCCTCGAAAAAGTGTTTGAAAATTGGACCTGTAAAATTGGTTTTATTCCAGCCAGCCGCGGCGGTCACGTGCCCGATAAAGCCAAATTGATGGACATTAAAACGATTTTGTTGTGTTTTATTTCATTTCGAAGTTCTATACCTCAATAAAAAACACTCTTATAGTTGTCAAGGGTTTAACACACTTACAGTAGCAGTTTCCGCAATGAAGCGACAGTTTGAAGAAATGCAGAGTTTCAGAGGTTTCAGAGAGGATCTTAACGGCTGCCAATAGATCAACAAATCAGAAATTGAAAAATTGTAAATATATTTTCAAGTAAAAACAGCAAAGTGTAGGTATCCTGGTACAATAATTCACAGAATTGCTGTGTTTCAGAACCTACAAGAATCTATCCGATTAAATCGATTATTGTATGGTAACATTTTTGCATGTTTTAGAACAAAGCAAACATTTAAATTAAGTATAAATCATTCATTTTAGCCATTTTCCCCGAATTTTAAAAAATATGCTAAACAAAACAACTACACCCTTTTCAGTTATAATTCGTGTAATTTTGATTTAATTCGTAACATTTCATATGTAATTCCAGACTTCCATTTATTATTCGGAATTATTTCAGTTATAATTACAGAATTCCAATTGTAATTCGAATTATTTCAGTTGTAATTTGATTATTCGAATTGTAATTCGAATTTACCATTTGTATTTGGAAGTTAGAGTGTACTCAATTTCATTTTTAATCGCTGGAGTATTTTTGATTGATTCCGAGAAGAAAGTGAAACTCGATCGAATTCGAGCATTTCTGAGTTCATCTCAAGAGTCTGTATCTAATGGGTAGGCCAAATTGGTATCAAACAGAATATAGGCGGGACATGACAAAATCTAAGACAATATTACTGCCACTGGAAAACGAGCAAAACATATTCGCTCTATTTCGAGTAGCATAGAAAAATAGAGTATGCTCAATTTCATTTTTTAATGACTGAGAGTATTTTTGATTGAATTCGAGTAGAAAGTGAAACTCAGTTGAATTCGGGCACTTCTGAGATCTTCTCAAAAGTGTGTATGTGAGTTTCACTTTCTACTCGAATTTGAGCATTTCGGAGTTCTTCTCCAAATTCTGTATCTAAAGGTTTGACCACACAGTTGTATTCATGTAATAATGTGATAATACTTAAGCTTGCACCAACTAAAACTCACACCAGCTACATGTAGGGTACAATCAAAACCCAAACACCATATATCACAGTTATATTATGAGCACACACAAGCTCCCATCTATATTGGCGACTTCAAGTTGAATATGTGTAAGTACCCAGCAAGCAAAATCTATCCCCCAAATCACTTAGAAGTCACGCCTAAGCGATTGAAATCATCGCGTCTGATATCACTTTCTCACCCCGGAAGGATCATCCTTCGGGAAGAGATGAACCACGCCCGCGATATTTTTCTAAAAATCGTGGAAGTCACTTCCTCGATAGTTATTGGAAGTGAAAAAACAAAAAACAAAAAAAAAATTTTACTCCACACTTAAGCATTTTTTTATACCCTCCACCATACTATGGAGGGTATATTAATTTTGTCATTCCGTTTGTAACTCCTCGAAATACTCATGTCAGACCCAACAAAGTATATATATTCTTGATCAGCGTAAAATTCTAAGACGATTTAGCCATGTCCGTCTGTCTGTCTGTGTGTCTGTCTGTCCGTCTGTCTGTCTGTCTGTTGTAATCACGCTATCTATCGAACAAATTGAGATAGAAGGCTAAAATTTTGCACACATGTATATTTTGCCAGTAGGCAGGTTAAGTTCGTAAATGGGCGATGTAGGTCCAAGTTATCATATAGCCCCCATATAACGATACCTCCCGATATTCGGTATTTTGATGATTTTAGCGACATTGTTTACCGGAATCGTTTCATATTTGGTATTGGAAGTTCGTAATGGATACTACATACTGAGTCAAAAAATGAGCCATGTAGGTACACGTCTTCATATAGCCCCCATATAACGGTACCCCCCGATATTCGGTATTTTGATGATTTTAGCGACATTATATAGCGGAATCGTTCCAAATTTCGTATTTGAAGTTCGTAATTGATACTGCAGCATAAAACAGAAAATGGGCCATATAGGTCCACGTCTTCGTATAGCCCCCATATACCGTACCCCCGATATTCGGTATTTTGATGATTTTAGCGACATTATTTACCGGGATTGTTTCAAATTTCGCATGTGAAGTTCGTAATGGATACTTCAGCCCATGCCAGAAAATTGTCTGTGCAGGTCCACGTCTTCGTGTAGCCCAAATATAACGGCACCCCCATATTCGGTATTTTGATGATTTTAGCTACATTATAACCAGATTTTTCTTCTAGTTTTGTAATAACTTATGACAAAAGTTGCCTATGCAGGCCCACGTCGTCGTATAAGCATTCGGTATTTTTAAGATTTTAACAGAATTTTTAACGGATTTTATTTTTTGGAAATTCCCAAATTTGTACCAAATGGTGGAGGGTATTAAAAGTTCGGCCCGGCCGAACTTATAGCTTTTTTACTTGTTTTTTTTTTTATTGTTATTGTTATGTTTTCCAATGTTAATTTACATAGAACTCTTAGTTATTAGATGAAATATTCAAACATTTTTTTTTTCGTTTTAAAAATGTGATGCCTGGATTGGGAATCGAACCGAGGTGTTCAGAGAGCAAAGCTGGCATGCTTACCACTGCGCCACAGTGTCTTATATTCCTCAGATAGAATAAAGTCTGATTTATGTTCAATTCGTGAATGATTGTAAACTATCACCGTTTTATCCGATGGCAGTCACTACATAGTGTCTGCACACGCGACACCTTCTTTTACCGTTCTTGGCGCCACTAAGTAGTAACTACGTGACGATAGAAAGTAGACAACAGTAGTTTTGTTATTATAAATGTACATACTATCGCATTTGTTACGATTAGAAGCGTCGCAGAAGTGGCATCTTAAAATGGAAGTGACTCACTCACTTCCAAATGCTTGCTGGGTATAAGTATGTGTGTGTGTGTTTGTGTTTTTGTAAATACCATGATAAATACCAGACAGACGACAACGTTGATGATGGTGACTATGACGGTATGAAAAGCCGGCTACATCATAATGAATGATAAACGAGAATAATGCACAAAAGCAACGTTTGTCTGCCAGTGTGTGTGTGTGCCCGTGTTCGGTGTGTTTTGGAGGAAAATAATACAAAAAAGAAATGGAGAAAAAAAACCAAAACATAAGGCAGACACACAACTTTATGGACGTAACTATCAAAACGCACTGAAAACAAAACAAAGTGAAATGAAATGAAAAGGAAAAGAAAAATTGGGGAAATATTATGCAAAGAATGAAAAACGACAAAGCAAAACAAAAACGAAATAACCGTAAAATACAAAACAAGGATCGATACAAGCAACTGCATAAAAAGAAAAAAAAAACACACACACACACAAACAAACAGTACCAACTTCAATTCAACGGGGATAGAACAAAGACCAAAACGCAATAACAACAACAGCAAAAGGCAGCAGCAACAATAGCCGCAATAAAAGCAAAAAAGCAAACAAGACGCAAAATAAAACAAAAAAAAAAAACCAATACGCATTCCTTTCCCCCACAACAAAAACAACAAAACAAAGACCAAACATCATCAGCATCCGTGGCAGTGGCAGGGAGATGCTACAAAGAAAGTTTGCGGAATTCACATCCATAGAAATGCCAAATGGCGGCTTATGCGAAACAAACACACAAAATAAACGGAGAACACGTTTCTCCGTGTTTAGCCTCTTTCTATTTGAGTATTAGGATTCTCAGGGGTACCTTTTGTCATCTCTCGCCGTGAATGGGAAGAAAAAGGAAAGACTCACATCTTTCTGTGATTTGCTTTCTCAATGTCAGGATATTGTGTTTAAAAATTACTAAGAAAGGTCCGATTCTTGGTATAGCACCAAATAACCAAACTGCTTCCAAATTGAGGTATCTTGAAGGTCTTAGACACATTTAATTAAATAAAGCGCAATATAATTGCTGAGCAACACCAATATGAAGCACAAAGAAGATGACCCCTGCATCATGGAAAGAATACATGGGAAAACAACCCTACGGAAATATGTAACGCAGGTATCCCTTAAACAGCAATTTTGGGCAAAAAAACAGGTCTACTGGTACAATAAAATATCTCTAAATTCGGACTTGTATTGTCCATTTGGTGCACAATTAATTTGAAATCAGATAAAAATATATATGGGAGCTATATCCAAATCGGAACCGATCTCGATAAAATTTGGCAAAGATATTTCTGAGCTGTATTTGAAATATTTCCCTGAATAACGTTATTACGGAGTGCATATTACGGCTGTGGGTAACAAATATGACAAATCGGATGAACAATATATATGGGAGCTATAGCTATATCTGAACCGATCTTCGCCAAATTTGACATACTAGCTTCGAGACTCAATTCGGTCGTAAGTGCCAAATTTCATCCAATTTGGGCAAATATTAGAAGTTTGGTGTACAATAAGAAGTAAATCGGACGAAGTTATATATGGGAGTTATATCCAAATCTGAACCGATCTCGATAAAAGTTAGCAAATGTATTTCTGAGATGTATTTGATATACTTCCCCAAATATTGTTGTTACAGAGTGCATATTACGGCTGCGGAGGACAAAAATAACAAATCGGATGACCAATATATATGGGAGCTATAGCTATAACTGAACCGATTTCGATCAAATTTGGCATACTTATTTTCAGGTCCAATCTGATCGTACGTGCAAAATTCCATACTATTCGGACTGATATTACACGTTTGGTGCACAATAAAAAGCAAATCGGACGAAGATATATATGGGAGCTATATCTAAATTTTGATCGATTATCTCCAATTTCAATAGGGTTCATCCTTGGGCCAAACAAATTATTTGTGCAAAGTTTTATCTGGATAGGGCAATAAATGCCAACTTTACTTTGTTTACAAAAATACATGGACAGAAGGACGGACGGACATGCATAAATCGACTCAGAATGTGATTCTATGCAGATCATCAAAAGGAACTATGGGTCTATCTTGTTTCCTTTTGCCTGTTACAAACAAATGCACAAAGACATAATACCCTGACCACCTTGTGGTGTAGGGTATTAAAATTGGTAAATGTTTCGGGAGCGGCAAAAACAATAAAAGGTGATCAATCCACTAACAACGCTCATGATTCCCAGGAATATCCTGGAAATTTCAAAATAATTCATGTAGCATCCTTGTATATGAGAATAAAAACTGCCATATATGCGAAAGGTGACACCTTCAATAAATAGGCAATAAATCACTGGACAACCATATTAGAGACTTTTGGTGCAAATTTTTATAAAAATCATATTTAAAAAGACCAGAATACGAAATTAAACAGAATGACCCTAAAATTTGCACTAGTCGACGACTGCTCTAAAAATAGGTCAATATACTTCAGTACAAAACAGACATAAACGGCAGAATTATAAGACATAAATCGAAGAAGTGCAATGACCTTAGAAGCGCCAACCCAATCTACCGAAGGGTCAACATAAGTTGTTGTTGTTGTTACAGATTCACATGGTTTGTTCGAAGACTGCCAGTCCGGTTCTAACTCCATGTGCCAAAATTCGAGTACTTGTAACCAGAGGTCTTCTGGAGGGAGGGGGGCTAGGTTTGGCAGGGCAATTAAAGTGGACACTCCGGATAGATGTTTGGTTTGTCTAGATAACCGTCGTTCTGCACCCGCAATGGATAGGGGGTGGACTCCGAGAACGACATTCATACCGTAGTTATTGACGGCAACTGCGACAGCATCAGAATAACTGCCACACAGACCTGCCTCATAGACCTCTTGATATAGAAGCTCTATTTTGCAGCGTTGAACCTCACTCTCTAGATCATGTATGTCCTTCCTGAGTTGTATCCACCAAATGACAGTTTGGATGATTCCCACGATAACACCCAAACATATACTGCAACGAGATAACACCCAAACATATGCTGACAAACGGGAAGGATCTTCACCTCCTCATGTGAGGAGGCAACCTGCCGAAGTTTTCAGGGCAGCATTATGGCAGTTCTGGATGTTCTGCCACCGTGTAACACTTATATTCACAGACCACATAGCACAGTGGCCCAAACTGTGACAAAAAATCAAAAACCTGATTACATTTAGCTCTGCAAATATTCTTTCAACATATCAACAATATTTTTATACCCTCCCCTATAGAATGGCGAGTATATTAAGTTTGTCATTCCATTTGTAACACCACGAAATATAAATTTTAGACCCCACAAAATATGTATATATTCTTTATCAGCATAAAATTCTATGTGGGTTTAGCGATATCCGTCTCTCTGTCTGTCCTTCTGTGGAAATCACTCTAGCTCCCGAATAAATTGAAGTAAGTTGACAAAATGTTACTCAAATGTGTGTTAGGTCTGCAGCACTTTTGGCATTGAAAAGGAGCCATATAGGCCCACGTTTAGATAGTTTGATGATTTTAGCGACATTATTCACCGGAATTTTTTCGAATTTCATATCTGGAGTTCCTAATAGGTACTACAGCCTGTAACTTAAAATTGCCAATACAGGTCCAGGTCTTCGTATAGCCCCCATATAACGGTGCTTCCCTGTTTTCGGTACTTTGCTGGTTTCGGGGACGTTAATCACCGGATGGGGTTAAGTTTCGTATTTTCACTTAGTAATGGGTACTTTATGTCCGTCTGTCCATTTTAATTTGCAATCACTCTACAGGTCGCAATTTTGGTCCGATCCCCTCGAAATTTAAAAATGGAATTGGGTTTAGGGTCTGTATTGAAGCCTAATCGCAAAATATTATGGGGTTGAAATTGACCAAAAACCGAAAAATGTCTTGATATTTCATTTGCTCTACAGCCCTGGGGGTAAATGCCCCCAGTCAAAAAGCTAAGGGTATCATCTGGGCAGTGCTTCGTGACATCATTTTAAAAACGAATTCTTCCAAAATGGATTTTGACATAAAGGGCCTTCCAACATATTGTAGTGTTTTGAGGTATCACATAGTCGGCCCCGCATGGCTATAGCTTTTGCTTACTTGTTTTCAATTTTAAACCCTAATTTGGCAACCAAAAGCAGAAATTGTTGAATTATTTGTTTATGATTTTGGATGAGACATTTGAAAAAATTATGCCAAATGTTATGGTTAATGGTACTATCGATGTTTTTACTCAAAGACACTATCATATTATCACATCTAACTGCTGTAGAGTCCCCCTTTATTTAGAATTATTTAATCGGAGAATATGTTAAGTTTTACATCCTAAGGTACACCTTGCCACAATCAACCTTTATTCCATGATACTGGAAAAAGTGTATAGATTTTGAAAAAAATAATTTCTGCTGCATATATCTGCATCTGTGGATTCTATTCGTGTATAAAATACGGTAAATATGGTGGTTCTCTTATTTGAGAGGTATACAAAGAAATTAGATTTTTTTTGCAAGAAGATATAAATTGTATTTAGAATCTAAAATACCAAACTATTGGTATTTTAGGGGGTAATGGTTCTATGGAAGCTATATCAAGAACATGTTCAATGTTGACAATTTTTGGCCCATCAATTTGTTACCCTATTCCTAACAAGAAAGTTAAGTTTCAGCAAAATCGATTCACAATTTGGTAAAAACACTCCAAAGACAAAAAATCGGGATAGGCTTCTGTGAGGGCTCTATAAATATGCGAACTCATATTAAATTTATTTTGAGAGGAGACCATGTACCCATTAAGAGCACCAGATGTCAGATTTCAATCCATTCATTAATTAAAAATGTATCTAAATTCTTTCATTTCTTTGAACTAGAGGACTATGTCTAAACCCAAACCAATCTTCACAATTTTTTGATTACAATTCTAAAAAATCAAATCCATTAGTTGTATTGAAGCATTTTTGTCAAACCTTCTCATACACGTGGGACCACTGTGCAGTGTAAGTAGTCCATGTGGGCCGTGTCAATTAGCGTCACAGACCTTTAAGTAGATTTAGTATTCAGGTATCTCTTCAACGTTAAAATCTCGACTTACACAGTAATTACTTACTACTCGTTTGTGAATTATTGAATAAAGCTGTTATAATAAAGCTCAGAATAAATATTAGAATAACTTAAACGATCCTTCATTTTAGGTGGTGCAACTAGCATCGAGGAATAAAACAGCGTTTTCACTAGACGAAGTTAAATACGAATTAAATAACAGTATATATATGTATGTTGCAATATTTATATCTTCCAAAAGAATTGAGGTAGAAAAATCAAATTTTGTAGCCTTATGTTTTTTGTGAGTAGGTAAAGTTCAAATATGGGATAAATCCTAACACATATAAAAGCTCCCTTGATATTCGGTATTTTAATGATTTAAGCCAGATTTTTTTATCGTCGCATGTGGCTGAAATTGTCTTATGGCTCTAACTCCTTGCATAATTCCCATTAAACCTTAAATATCTATATTCCGCATTTTGATTGTTTTGTCCACATTTTCCCATTGAACTGTATGAAATATGATGTATGTGATGGTTGGTACCCAAATCTCATCTCTGCAAAAAGTTTGTCAAATTATCCATATTTCCGTACGATATTCCGATATTCGATATGTTGACGATTTTAAAAACTTTAATCACCCATTATAATTTTTAGCAATTTACCATTCAAAAACAAGTAAAAAAAATAAAATCCATTAAAATGCTGTTAAAATCTTAAAAATACCAAATGTAGCCGTATATTAGGGTCTATGCGACGACGTGGACCTGCATTGGCGACCTTTGTCACAACCTATTATAATATTCAAATTCGAAACTTGAAACAAAAATATGTTTATAATGTAGCTAAAATCAACAAAATACCGAATATAGGGAGATGTCATGAGGTTTATAAAACGTGGACCTGCACAGACCATTTTTTGGCATATCTATTACGAACTTCAAATACAAAATTTGAAATAATTCCGGTAAATAATATGGACCTACATGGCCCATTTTCTGTTTTATGCTGTAGTATCTATTACGAACTTTAAATACCAATTTTGAAACCATTCCGGTAAATAATGTCGCTAAAATCATCAAAATACCGCATATAGGGAAGTTCAGTTATATGGGGGCTATACGAAGACGTGGACCTACATGGCTCTAACTTAATATAACCAAATAATTTTATGTCAACTCCTTATCTGAATTATTTGTATTACAAAGTCTAAGCCATATTTTCATAGAGTTCAGGACAGTCAAAGTTAATGTTTATGCCTACAATCATATGATAGGGTAAATTATTTTGCATTAATTTGTTACACAATTAGGTATTCTTTGGGAACCCAGAGAGAACAATGAGAGTCGATTATACTTTGCCCATCTGATGGCCCGTCCGTCCCTTGAGATCATGGTAGAAGGTGTTATATTTACGATAGATGCTAGAAACTTACGATGATTGATATTGATGGAGGTATCAGTTCTGCGACATTTCCAACAGCATGAGCTCTAATATTCAGATTTGTTACATCTTTTCCCGCAATAATTGTAAAATATTGGTTCATCGATATAACCAGATATGCCTCCCGCGACGTGTTCGTAATTTGATGCTTTGTTTTGCATTTTTCAAATTAGTATTTTAGCGTTTCAAGTTCTTAGAGGACATAAAGAGGACTATCTCATGTGAAAATCATATGGCGTAAATCTTAAGAGCCAGCACTTCCTTGATCCCTTTCTCAAATACCCAATTTTCGACCAAATGAGCTGCAATTTGGCAATTTGTTGCGAAGGTCGCGTTTTGATATTAGCTCCACCCAGATTGGTCGATTTAGGATTGAAGTCGCCACCAGCATCTTATTGTGCATTAATTAGATTTTCTTCAGTTTTCAAACCAAAATAAACAATTTTACAAAATATACAATTCAAAATAGAAATTCAAAATGAAAAAATGTCATGCAATATGATAAAAAAATTTAAAACTATGATAGTATGTTTTTTTAGATTTTTTCCTTTTCTGCTAAGAGACCAGTACGAATTAGAGTGAATTGTTTAAATCCTTTCAGCCGTTCTTGAGTTATAAGCGTAGTTACTATCATAATTTTCGTTTATATATATAGATTTCCATAAGGCTCTCGACCTATTTTTAAGGAGCTACTAGGCTTAATAGAGTTTCTTTGTCATTTTGGAGTCTTTAGGACAGTTCGATTAAGCTTTGCAGAACCTCCGGGATTTACTATTAATTTTGCAACGGCCCAATTTTTGTAATATTAAGCTCACTTTGTCGATCTCGGAACGAATTATCTGAAGGCGAACAATTTTTTTTACACTCGACATATTGTTCTGTTGAAATCACAAGTTGTGGAGTTCATATACCAGTTCTTCATTAGCGTACTCTCTTCTGCTTCATAGGCCTTTTTTGTTGTGAATTTTTCATTACTCTCACTCACCTCCTGCAACTTACTGAATTTCTACTACCTTATTAAATTTTGCCTGAGATTTCCTGTGTTTCTAAGTCTAATTATTCCTGTGTTTGGATACAGATGCCCAAGCAATAACCAATTTGAAAACCAGTAAGGAAAGGTCAAAGTCGGGCGGGGCTGACTATATGATTCCCTACACCACTATGTGTAATTTTCTAGAGCTCATATAACAAAAAAAGACTTATATTGAGAATTTATGTGAAGGAGATATGGGGTAGATATATCCCAATCTGATCCGATCTCCATAACATTTGACAGAGGTATTTTTGTGCTCCATAAGTTATCTGGTACTAAATATCATTCTTGCGGAGTGTATATTCCGCATGTGAGGGACTTAAAACCCCACATCGGATGAAATGTATATACAGGAGCTATAGCTATACTAGAACCGATTTTCACAAAATTTAAAATACTTTTTTCTACGATGAATTCAGTCGGAATTACCGAAATTATGTTCATGGTTATTAACCATTTGATGCACAATTAATGCACCCTAAACCCAACATCAGCAGAAATGGTTCGAACAGTAAAGAAGCGACTAGATCGATAACCGCGTCGCAGTGATCGAAAAATGGCTCTTGAGCTGAATATATCGCAATATTCCATTCGGAAAGTATTGAAAAATGAGCTCGGGGTAAAGCCATTGAAATTCCAAAAAGTGCAAGAACTTACACCGCATCAGAAAGAAAATAGGCTCAAAAGAGCTAAAGAGTTGCTTTACCGAAATGGTGGCCAAAAGTGGTGAACCGATGAGAAAACATTCGTTGTCCAGCAGTTTGTAAACAAACAAAATGATCGTGTTTACTTGCCAAAGAGGTCAGCAGAAAATGTGCACCTTCGGTTGGCCATAACAGCAGGTGGTAGCTCTCCGCTCGTATTAATCGACCGTGGCATCAGTATAAGTGCCAAATATTATCGCGAAAATATTTTGGAGGATGTATTAAAGGCTTGGGCACGCATTCCAACAGGACTCAGCACTCAGCACGCGCCACCCAAGCATGGTTACAAAATGAGGTTCCTTGCTTCATTTCCAGCGCACAATGGCCACCAAAATCTCCGGATATCAATCCGTTGGACTATTGCGACTGGAGTGCGCCAAAATACCGCAGATCAATATTCGGGCAGCGTGTGACGGGTACATTGGCCGTTTGATGGCCATAATTCGTGCCAAAGGTGACCAATTCGAACAAATCTAAATTTATACTAAAATTTGATGGTATTTCCGACCTTTTTTTGCTTTCATTCAATAAAATTAAAAACAAATTGTAAAAATTATGGCGTTTCACTTTGTTGCAGTTTTTTTTTATCTCACCCTATATATGAGAGCTTTATCTAAATTTGAAACGATTCTCACCAATTTCAATAGGGTTCCTCATTGGGTCAAACAAATTATGTTTGGAAATTTTCATCTCAATCGGATGATAAATGCGACCTGCATTTTTTTCACATAGATACAAGGATGGACGGTCGGAAAGACGAACTGCCATGCATAAATCGACTCAGAAAGTGATTCTATAAAGATCCTGAACATTAACTATGGACCTATCTCGCTTCCTTCTCCATGTTACAAACAAATGCACAATGACATAATACCCTTACATCTTGTGGGGTAGGGATGCATATTCTTGCTTTCAATCCTTGAAAAACGACAGGCTGCGTTATGCTGTCAGTTCACAACAACTGCCGGTCAGGATTATGTCCACGAAGATCATTAAATTCCCTACCCTACCATTATCATGCTCTTTTGGTCCAATATGGTCATCAAAGGTGGCACACCTCAGAATATAGAAACTCAGATCTGCCTCATTCAACTACATTAAATAAAATCAAATTCAGGGAATGATTTTAAAACAATTGAGTCAACAAAATTGATTACGCAACCTTTTTTTGGAATGCAAATTTAAATTAAAATCCAAGTGTTGAAATTGCATCATTATTATGTGTGTTTGGAGATTGTGCCTATGGCCCAAAAATTCCTTTATTCCAAATTTCAAAAAACAACTGGAAAATCCGGAAACATTCAGCATTTTTTCCCATTTTGCCTAACTTGCTTCTTTATTTGTTCGTCCTTTTTTCGGTTATTTCTATACAAAACGAAAATATATATATATCTACACATAGTATATATTCTGCCTAATACACATGTATATATATATACATATACATCTATATAAAATGTTATCTATGTATCGCATCTCTCTCTCTCTCTATGTCGTTGTGCGGATGTACATGTTTGTGTGCGGTCGTCTATGCCTATCATGAAATTAAATGTTTGAAATTTTATTTTTGAGAGCAACTTTCTTGCTGCCACAAAAGCTACCTTGGCCATGACCCTGAAGTTGATGTTCGTGGATGAGGTCATTTAAAATGGTTGTGAAAGTGTGATGATGATGATGAGGATGATGATGGTGGCCGTAGTTATACATATATATACACACATATACCCACAGTTTTTGGGGAGTTTTCTGGCATGTGTTTATTTTGTTGAGGTAGGAAAGGGGAAGCTGCTTTCAAATCTAAATAAAATGAAAAAGAATGAAAAAATAAATCATATTAAGGATGCTTTAAGTCAAAGAACCGAACATTTAAACGTGCCAGCAAGCATTTGCAGGGAAGTAACAAAACAGCAATTTTAACTTTAACATAGGTATGTACATACATATCCCTGTTTGTATATTTCGAAGTTAACCGGCAAATACAATAAATTGTGTTTGTATGTATGCATTTGTTGGGAATAGAAAGGATTACCTTGAGGAAGGATGGGATAAAAAAGCAAGACAATATGCGATAAGGACCAGTTGATAATTGTGTAAGCCTATAATTGTTTTGATGTTAGAATTGTCAGAATTAATTGAATTCGGCATAACCAGATATGGAAAATATAAAACCTATTTGTGGCTACTGTAACAGTGTGCCTGCGTTATAGAGCCACCCGGTAAGCTTAGTCATCTAGAGGCTCTCTTTTGATCCTTTTAACCGAATTGTCCATGATCATGATCCTTCCTTACATGCGGGCAGCTACAAATATATATACCCCCACCATACTATGGAGGTTATATTAACTTTGTCTCATATTTAAATCAAACGCTATAATTTTTGCTTTTTTATACCCTACAACACTATGTGTTGGGGGTATTATAAGTTTGATTGGGCCAAAAATTATGTAACACTTCGAAATATTGGTTTCCCGCCTAATTCCTGTCTCGCCGAGCTGAGTCGATCTAGCTATGTATGTCCGTCTGTCCATGTTAATTTGTAAACACTCTACAGGTCGCAATTATAACTCGACTCGGAATTTAGCATTGGGCAGGAGCCTTCTAATTTTGATGGTGATCGGGTAATATATAGTGGGTGAAAAAGACCATAAATTTGTGTTAAATAAAAGTCAAAATTTCAATTAAACCACGAATATTTTAAATCCCGGCGAAATCACAAATAGACGAACCGGTCAATTCTGACCGTTACGTAGATGCCTATAGTAAATACATTGGATACACATAGCGAAATATATAATGTGTATATATAAAGGAAGGGGATGTTAGATAGATGCTTATGTCTCAAGAATAGCTGGACTGATTTTGACAAATTTTGTCAATTGAGAATGCCCTCTTGGCATAAAGTGTAAAATCTAAAAAATCGCATAAAAAGATGCATAATCGCATAAATGATGTTAATATAGATTTTGTAGAATTTTGACATTTTTTTTATTTTTTCATAATTTTTATCGCATGCGATTTTTCCAATTTTACAGGTTGGGATTATTATATGTAGATTGCAATTATCGTCCGATCCTCACGAAAATTTTCACAATAGTGGGGTAGGCTCAGAAGGGCTAGGCATATTGTTTTCAAAGATGTCCGCAATATATTAGGGGTTGAAATGGACCAACAACTAAAAAAGTTCCTGATTTTTCAGTTGTTATAAAAGTCACAAATATAAATTAAGGGATACGAAATCTCGGATTAAGTTAGAGTTTAGGACAGCAGGTAGAATAGACCACTACTTTTGTGTGAAAAAATACAAGCATTTCCATTCTACCGAAATGCTGAATAGAACTTAAGCTGGGAATACATAAAGCGCTTATTTGGCTGGCTTAAGCCATCGGCTGGCTTCTTCGGAAATGAACAAAGGAGCCTAGGGCCAAAATCGAACTAGGTCAACCTAAAACTTCTTTGTTCATCTACGAAGAAGCCAGCCGATGACTTAAGCCAGCCAAATATGCGCTTTATGTATTTCCAGCCTTACAATCCAAAACACACAAAAGGTGAACTTCTGGCTTTTTCATGGTGATTTCGTTGACGAATATAGCCAAATATCATAGACAAGCAAATCATATAGATGTCTCTGAATTTAGAGATATAGAGGGGCCTCTTGCTTTCTGAGATGATCGCAAAACACTTAGGGGTTCAATGACCCAAAAACAGAAAAAATCTCCTGATCACATAATTGAAGCCAATCGACACGCCTGATAAGAGAGTTAAGGACATGGAAGAATTCTAGCATTTTGGATGACCGTTTCATTATATTTAGCTGTAAAATGTACCACAACAACTAACAGCACGACAGAGTGCGTGAATATTGGGCAAATATCCCTGGCCAAAATGGTAAGGGTAATATCTGGGCAGAGTTCCGTGACATAATTTCAAAAGCTAAATCTTCCAAAAATGGATTTAGACATAAGGGAGCTTCTAATATAGTGTAGTGTTGTAGGGTATCACATAGTCGGCCCCGCACGACTTTAGCCTTTGCTTACTTGTTTATTATAGTATAATTCAATGACGATTCAACAAATGTTAGGTCCCTTGTTGCATTCTAATATTCTATTACTTTCTCATTTTTCTGCCACAATTTCCGACAAAATGAGTCCCAGTTTGACATTTCGGAGTTTATTTCATATAGACGTTCATCCCACATCTATGTTCCTAACCAAAATTCTCTTTGAGTTACAAATTCAATAGAATATGAAATGTTCTTTTCTGGCCGTTTGGTTTGGTTTGGAAATGCCTATGTGGACAATTATCTGTAAGATGGTTCTCTACCCCCAGAGTAGCCAAAACAAAAGTTTTGAGC
This sequence comes from Musca domestica, assembly GCF_030504385.1. Classification (NCBI taxonomy): domain Eukaryota; kingdom Metazoa; phylum Arthropoda; class Insecta; order Diptera; family Muscidae; genus Musca; species Musca domestica. The sequence goes on along the minus strand of NW_026712328.1, from coordinate 29,696,480 downwards.
CAAATCAATTAATGAATGTGGTACTCCGAAAATTGTATGCGAAGAGTTTTTCTACCCCGTTAGAAATAAAATAAAGACCACATTTAAAAAAAAAAATAAATAAATAAAAAATTTGGTTAGACCCCGAAAATAACTTAATCATATGATAGTTATACCAAAACGTGATAATTTTTGGAAGGATGGTTTCTTCTCAAATTACGAACATTTGCCAATATTAGTATGAAAACAAGTAAAAAAAAACAGTAAGTTCGGCCGGGCCGAACTTTGAATACCCTCCACCATTTGGAACGAATTAGAAAATTTAAAAACCATTAAAAATTCTGTTAAAATCTTAAAAATACGAAATATCGGAAAGTGCCGATATTGTGGACCGATATAGACAAATCTATGTCTGGGGGTAAAGTACTCACACAGAACTCCTTGTATAGAATTTCAGACAACAAAATGTGGGTAAAATCATCAAAACACCGAATATCGGGGAGTACCGTTATATAGGGGATATACGAAATCGTGGACCTATATTGACAATTCTCTTTCAGGGGGTGAAATACTCATAAGGAACTACTTGTGTCGAATTTCAGACAATTCCGTTGAAAAATGTGGCTAATATCATCAAAATACCGAATATCGGGAGGTACAGTTATATGGTGGATATACGAAATCGTGGACCTATATAGACAATTCTTTTTCATGGGGTTAAATACTCATAAGGGACTCCTTGCCTGGAATTTCAGACAATTCCGTTGAAAAATGTGGCTAAAATCATCAAAATACCTAATAACGGAGTTACCGTTATATAGGACCTATACGATATCGTGGACCTATATAGATAATTTGCTGCCGAGGTATGGAGTTCCCACAAGGACTTCCTTGTGTGGATTTTCAGACAATTCCGTTGAAAAATGTGGGTAAAATCATCAAAATACCGAATATCGGGGGTACCGTTATATGGGGGATATACGATATCGTGGACCTGTATAGACAATTCTTTTTGAGGGGTTAAAATGTCCACAAGGGATTCCTTTTGTGGAATTTCAGACAATTCCATTGAAAAATGTGGCTAAAATCATCAAAATACCGAATACCGTGGGGGTACCATTATATGGGGGCGATCACTTGCAAAAGCAAGAGGTCTCTCTGTATGTCCAAATTTAGACTCATCTATATGATTTGCTTGTCTACGATATTTGGCTATATTCGTCAACGAAATCAGCAAAAAAGCCAGAAGTTTGTGTATTACGGTAAGTTATTTTGAGATCCATATATACTTTCCTATGTAGGAGCCAATATTTCGAGGTGTTACATAATTTTTGGCTCAATCAAACTTATAATACCCCCAACACATAGTGTTGTAGGGTATAAATATTGTCAAAATCTAAAATATACTTGCAATCGGTTTGTTCCCTTATCCAGCGGTTATGACCCATATCAAAAGCGTTTTAAGGTAACTTGAAAGTTTTGGATGAATTTCTGGAAGGATATTAATCCTTTTCTTACTAAATGTCTAAATCGCTCTACTGTTTTTCGTCCTTTATTTTCGGTATTCGACTGATTGCGACCCCAATGAATTTTGCGTTTTGAGCTCTCAGTGGACGAATTATTGTCATATGAAAGAAGTAGGCCTATGTTTTGAAATGAGCATCATAACGCTTTGTCGGTCATTTTTGTTTGTTTAAATGTGTTTGCATCTTCCAGCTGAAGTTGTGATTAGTTTTACATATTCATATGGTGGATCATCTTAAAAATATATATATTACTGTGAAGTTTGAAAAAAATCAGGGTGGACCGATATTCCATATCTTCAAAGTCGAACTATGTTTGATAAAACGATTACGATGTGCAGTGTTTGACCCTATCGAATACGTTATTCGGATGTTACTGTGAACTATAGACTGATATCGTTAGATATGTTCCAAATGTCCTGAAACGGACTTTGTCTAAAAAGACATGGGTTCCAAAAATCGTTATTGTGATGAGGTACATTATGATCGTATCCAATGATGCATGAGGCTAATGGCATATTTTTTCTTTCTGTTCCAAATTTCGACCGAATAGAATTTGGCATTAGTCCCGTAATAAAATTTGAAGGCTCTACTCAATTTTTCCAACTGATTATGATATATATAGTTCGTAAGAGATAAACGAGCACTCGCACAAAATATCTGAATTTTTGGAGGTTGTTAATATTGCTAATGTTGTCATGGTATCTCAAAGCCGATTTGTTAATTATTTAAGTATTCTAATGGCAGATTGTATAAAAAGTTCGGCCATAACAGCTTTTCCATTGTAAAGCGATGGTACCGCCCTACAATTGAATTGGTATCCTTGGTATTGAAATCAAAGAGGAATTTGATGAATTCTATTCAGATCTGCATGTCATGTTTATTTGCATTAAGCACATCTTATAAATGAAAATTCTTCAAAGGAGATTCTTATCGACAAATTGAATGTAGGAAAGTATTACTTTTGAGGAGGTGTTATATCTAATAAGGGTTCCCTACATATGCTACCCACTACAATTCGCCCCCCTAACTCCTTTTTCTTTGCCAATTCAATTTCGTAATTTGTAATTCCCCCCCCACTTCAATGGGCCTAACATGTGTGGTGTAATTACATGAACCCTTTCTCATTTCTTGCCGGGAAAGGTAAATGGTTTGCTACATAGCAATCCTTATTGGTTCTGATAATACTCTGGCTGGTAATATTTTTAAGGATTTCCTTGAATTGTTTATAGGCAATTTAAGGGCTCTCATTTTTATCGATAGGTAGGTCGGTCGGCTGGTCGTTTAGGCATCAGGGGAAATCGTGTATGTAAGTATGTATTTGGTTCGGTAATGGACGTTAATGTACCCAACGTCCCCTGCTTCGGCAATTTCTTGTAAAAAATATATTTCCATTTTCTTGATTTCACTTTATGGCCATTCAATAAACAATTTCATTCCCTGCCAGCCGCCGTAGGAGAAGAAGAATATTTAATCTTCAAAGGAATTGCTTTTTCCCTTTTGTGTGCTTCCCTTTCTATGCTCTTCGACATGGAAAGGTAGATAGGTAGGTAGGCATGTGAGCTTGTCCTTTTTAATGTGAGTCTTATTCACAACAGCCGCAGAAGCAGCTTTCAACAAAAAACGGCAACATTAACATTTTCATGTTCTCTTTCCGGAAAGTTCTCGCTTTGCCTGTTCGTTCCTTTTGATGAGAGCGAAAGATATTTTTGTGTGTTCAGGACTGTTTCTTTGTTATCGTAGTCTCGTCCTTTTTGCCGCTCGGTTGGGTGACAATGTAAAAAGCTCCTCAAACTTTCAAATTATGATTTAACATTGCCGGCGAAGGAAACGCCAAAAAAAGAAATGAAGAAAATAAAATAATTTACTGACTAAATTTTGTTAAAAAAAAAAGTGAAATTATCGAATGCCAGTGGAGACTCAAAAAGGGAGATGAGGTGAGGGTGGGGAAAGTGTCCTACTATGAAGAAGGTAACAATTTTGGTGATATTTTTCCCTTAAAATGGTTTAAGGTACCTGGAAGTCCGTAAGTGATAGGAAGAAAAAAGTGTTGGCAAACTTGCATAAACAGCTTGTTTTTGTATGAAATTGGAACAGTTGTTGTTGTTGTTTTCCTGGCCATAGATTTTTATTGGGGCCAAGAAAAAGGGGGAAAAACCTAATGTTCTTGAAGTTGGATAAGCTTTGACCATTTAGCGATTCTTTACTGTGCTTTGTCATGAAATAATTTGCAAAGCAAAGAAAGTTAAATGCTAATGACAGCACTGCGGGAACAGTGTGGCAGCGGTTTGTTATTTTTCTTTGCACCTTCTCGTTCTCGTTGTATCTAAATTAAGGGATGTGAAATGGAAAACACATGTGGAGTACATATGTTAAATGTCGAAAAAATCCTGGTTTATTCCGGAAGGATATGGGGCCATAAAGATTAAAAGAGAACACAATACATCAATTACCACAAATGTCTATTGTAGTTTTCGTAACATAAATTAACTTTAACAGGAACTGGGTAATTTTATCGGCAATATTTTTTCGCATCGACAATTGGAATGGTCAAATTATTTTGGATGGAAATCTAATACCGAAACTTGCATCAATACATTTCATTGTCGTATTTGACTTCTTTGAAAACTGAATCCAAATGCAATTCTTCTAATTTCTCGAGTGGTAGAGAGTAGGACAATCATACGATCCGTAGAACTTTAGGCTGAAGCCCGTGGCTTAATTTTAGTTTTAGGGCGGTAATAAAAGGTATAGGCCATTATTGTTGAATTGCATACCTTCCCATAATCGATCATCTTTTAAGACCAAGTACAATTCGACAACATTGCATTGATACTGAAGGCAATATTGGTACGTATCAAATTTGAAATCGGGGGATCATTTCGTATTTGTGTAACATCGTTCCATTAGATCTAATTTTGGTAGCAAAATTGTGGCGTATTAAGTTTTGAGAAACTATGCAATTACTTTGCATTTTAAGTTATATTTACACTTGGCAACACAAAAAATAACTATAGCAAAAATTCGGCAGATTATGAAAGTAGAGATCGGTAGACACATGTATCGAGGTTATGAAAGAACATAAAGGTGGGAAAAATTCCACCTCTTTCACATTTTTTGAAATGTTCGAATTGATTCGAAGTATGTAGTGTCTGTCGCATTATTGCAGGTAAAAACACGAGGATTGTTTGGGTCCAACATTTTTACACAAAAATGAGCGTCCTTTTGCCTCTTTTTCCAAAATATGCATGACAACTAATTTCAATACGATCGATGTTGACAAAAAAAAAAAAAAAAAAAAAAACAAAAACTTTCTAATTATACCCTACAACACTATTTGTGGGGATATTATAAGTCTTTTCTTTTGACCAAGAAGTATGTAACACCCCAAAATATTGGTTGTAGACATAGGATGTTACATATGGATCTTCCTATCTCGCCGGCCTGAGGCGATTTAGCTATAAAGGGTGAGATGAAAAAACTGCAACCAACTTCAGACTGCTGTCATTTCGTAGCCACTCGTCCGACAGCTGTTAAAATTATTCCAGTGGTAGCTCATTATATTGATTACAAGCGTTCAAAAGCATTTTGATGAGAATTTTCCAGAAAAAAATGTTATTCGTGATGGAATTCAAGCGTGATAGTGTGATTTCTTTATATTTCGCTGAAAACCCACAAGTGGCTATCGTTAGAGCATTCCAGCATTTAAATGTGAATAAATCTTTTGTGTCTCGTACCATCGCTCGTTACCGTGATACTTGTAGCGTAGCCTAACGTCAAGGAAGTGGACGGAAAAAACATCAATATCCGCAGAAATGGTTCGAAAAGTAAAGAAGCGATTTGATTTGATTGAACCTGGGTCGTGAGCAGAACATATCGCAATATTCCATCCGGCAAATATTGAAAAATGAGCTCGGGGTAAAGCCATTGAAATTACGAAAAGTGCAAGAGCTTACACCGCAGCAGAAAAAATATGTTTCCTACAACACTGTTTGTGGTTTTTTAAAGTTTTATTGGGACAAGAAGTTTGTAACACTTCAAAAAAGTGGTCGTGGACATAGGATGTTACATATGGATCTTCCTATCTCGCCGACCTGATTCGATATATCTGTATGTGTCCGTCCATCTGTCCATATTAATTTGTAATTACGCTACAGATCGCAATTAGGGTCAAATTCGTAGGTAAGGTGTTGTTGTTTTTTGAAAAGCAGAAAAATTTCCTAATTTTGCATTAGGTAAGAGTTTAGGGGGGGGGGGGGGGTGTGTGTGTGTGACTGAAGTATATCTATTTGCATGGCCATCGATTAATATTTAGCGGCTGAAATAGTCCATGACTTTTATGTAAAAAATATTAATATTTTCATTAATACGCAAATATTATTAATCCCGACGAAATCATAAATGTACAAAAAGGTCACCTCTGCCCGTAACATTGATGGCAATCTATGTATCAAAATAGTAAAAAAAAAACAGTAAGTTCGTCCGCACTGATCTTTGAATACCCTCCACCATTAGAAACGAGTAATTTTCAAAAGATTAAAAACGTCTGCAATTTTTCAGTCACCCATTACGAACTGCAAATACGAAATTTGATCAATTCCGGTGAATAATGTCTCTAAAATCATCAAAATACCGAATATACGGAGGTACCGTTATATGGGGCCGAAGACGTGAACGTGCTTATGAAATTTTCTGTTGTAGTACCCGTTACAAACTGCAAATACGAAATATGAAACAATTTCGGTGAATAATGTCGCTAAAATCATTAAAATAACGAATATAAGGAGATATCGTTATATGGGGCCAATATGAAGACTTGGACCTGCATAGGTAATTTTCTGACACAGGCCGTAGTACCCATTACGAACTTCAACTACGAAATTTGATACGGTGCATTATGTCGCTAAAATCATCTATACGAAGACATGGACCTATTTGATCAATTCTCTTTCATAGGATGTAATACCCATTAGGAATTTCAAATTCCAAATTTGAAATGTTTTCGGCGAAAAGTGTCACACAAATCTTCAAAACCTGGACCTATAATGACAGTTCTATCCAAGGATGTCTCTTATATAATGGGAACACATGTGTGCCAACTGACAGCAAATTCGGTTAAAATTGTGACAACAACACCCAAAAAAACCTTACATCTGTCGTTACAGTTAGATGTGGGGGGGGGGGGGGGGGGGCAATACCAAAACGTGGGCTTATATAGCCCATGTTTTCAATACCAAAATTCCTGCAGACTTTACACACATTCAAGTATAAATTTATCACGAACAGCAACATTCATATCAAATTTCAGGATTTAACGCTATCCCTTCATCCAATACCATATTTTGTACCACTTATTACTCTTTGAATAATTGTGGCACCCATTTCAATAACCACCTTCTTCAACATCAAATTTGAGAATTTATCCAAATCTAAATTTAGATCCAAATGTAAATATAGTACAATTTATTGTTGTTCTTACAACTATAGTAGGCATTTAGAAAAACACCTTCATATCTCAAGTACAGATACCAACAGAAATCTCAATATCAAATTTGTGATTTCCAGCTCTTCAACCAATGTGGCGGAACATAGTATGTATAGGTCCACGTTTTCGTATAGCCCCCACATAATGGTACCTCCAGATATTCAGTATTTTGATAATTTTTGCGGCATTTTCCGACGGAGTTGTCTAAAAATTGGTATTTGTAGTTCATAGTGAGTTCTAGTTCCGGTGGCAGAACATTGAATGTTTAGGTCCACGTTTTCCTGTAGCATACATATAACGATACCCACAGATATTCGGTATTTTGATAATCCTAGTAATATTTACGCACGAAATTGTTTCAAATTTGGTATTTAAGAAGATTTAATAGATGACTATCCTCGAAGTATAAACTTGTCTATAAATAGTCCCGTTTTGGTATAGCCCCATATAATGGCCTCACCTACTATATGGTTTTTTGAAAAAGTTAACAGCATTATACCATTATACAAAAGTAGAAGACGTTTGAATTCAGTTACTTTTATATAAAAATATTTTCTGTACCCAATGGTGGATGGTATTTAAAGTTAGGCTCGGTCGAACTTTATTTTTATACCCTTCACCATACTGTGGAGGGTATATTAACTTTGTCATTCCGTTTGTAACTCCTCCAAATATTCATGTCAGACCCAACAAATTATATATATTCTTGATCAGCGTTAAATTCTAAATCGATTTTCGTCTGTCTGTCTGTCCGTCTGTCAATTGTAATCACGATATCTTTAGAACGAATTGAGATAGAAGGCTACAATTTTGCACACATGTTTATTTGCCAGTAGGCAGGTTATTGTTTCAAATTTGGTATCTGAATTTCGTAATAGATACTACAGCCAAAGACAGAAAATTGTCTGTGCAGGTCCAGATCTTCGTATAGCCCCCATATAACGATATTCGGTATTTTGAAGATTTTAGCGACAGTATTCATCGGAATTGTTTCAAATTACGTATTTAGAGTTCGTAATGGGAGTCTACAGTATCACAGAAAATTGTCTATGCAGGCCCAGGTCTTCGTATAGGCCCCATATATCAGTACCTCCCTACATTCGGTATTTTGACGATTTTAGGTACAATACTCACCGAAATTATTTGAGATGTCGTATTTGAAGTTCATAATGAATGTTACAGCCTGCAACAGAAAATTGTCTATGCAGGTCCAGGTCTTTGTATAGCTCCGATAAAACGGTACCTCCCTATATACGGTATTTTGAAGATGCTACATTACATCCGTTTTTAATATGGTAATGGCTTATAACAAACAATGCCTATTTAGGTCCACGTCGTATAGACCCCAATATAACGGCTATATTCGGTATATTTAAGATTTTAACAGAATTTTTAACGGATTTTATTTTTTGGAAATTTCCAAATTCGTTTCAAATGGTGGAGCGTATTCAAAGATCGGCCCAGCTTGTTTTAACTTGTTAATATTACGTTATATATTATTATCACACCCATTAAAAATTACGGAATAAGAGAATTTCACTCCTTTTAGGGGGTTTGCTTGAATTCACTTCCAGTACTGTGTTAAGAGAAATGAAGTCTCCACTCCGTCCGGGGTCCAAAATCAATTTCCGTTTTTTTTCTCCTCCATACAAAGTTATTTTACCGATTTCATTTCGCAAATAACTCAATCATAAGAATCTTGATTTAATATTATTTTCGCTATAAACTATGCAATATTTTTCTTTTTGCAAGGAGGGGTTTTACTACCCCACATTTGGACCCATAGCTTCCACATGTTGTTCTCAGTCGATTGTCACATGCCAAACAGAGAAAAAAGCACACAGTGCTTTCTGATGTCCGATTACGATTGAAGTTTTTATGAAATGAAAATAAATACAAATATATATGACAGAATAACTTTCATAGGAACACACAGCAACAGAGCATTTATGCTGTGATGTTGACAGCAACAATAACAACGGCTACAATAAAAGTAATAAACATTTCATATAAATGTTTGTAGTAAAGGCATCCCAACATACCAAATTGACTTGAGAATAATATTTTAATAAGCTTACAAACATAAGCCTAAAGCTTGAGAAAATCTTGAGAATGTATTGAGAAATGTTTGTTTAACAATTATAGAATAATCGAAAAGGAACCCTTATTCATAAGCTTATTCTTGTAATTGCAGAATAAGCTTACGAAAGTAATATTTTATAAAGCTTATTTTTTCAATGGTAAAAAATATTTATTTATTCATCTTTTAATTATTTTACACATTTCATTCATTGATTGCCATCCCAGCTGTCACTGCATCCTGTTGCCTTGATACCTAGATGCTTTCTTTCCCCTTATTTGAGCTTCTGTATCTCCTCCACTTATTCTTCACTTCTGTTGAATTCCTGCAACTTTTTGACGCCTCCATTCTGAAATGAGATTGAAATAATTTATACTACAGATTCCCAGATTTATTATTCATCATTACCTTAGAGTTTCGTTCGGAAATGGGTCCTAAATTCGCGTGATTTTGATTTTAACCAAAGAAAATAATTTTTTGTTGACAATTTTCACAAAAAAAATCAAAACAAATTTGTCAACAAAGGACAGATTTGAGAAAAGTTTGTGAAAAAAAGTGTTTCTCAAGCATTGTTGAAAAATTCTTATGATAAACTATTTTCATAATATTATTCTCAAGCTGTATTGTATTTTTGGTATGTTGGGATGTATCCATACACACATACATTCATCGAAATGAACACGCGCATACCTATGTGTGTGTAAATATAGATTTACATGGAAGTTGACAGTCACAAAGCACAGCCACATGTAGGGATGTATACACTTACATACATTCCTCCATAAATCATTTGTACAATATTTTCACATTGAACTTGAAAAAGAGTTTTCAATGTTTGTAATTTTTTTTTTGGTTCGTATGTGTGTGTGTGTTTGTGTGTGTGTGTTAGAATCAAACACACAAAAATATCCTATCCAGAATATTACTGTCGTCATGACATTGACAGTCAGTCAATATAGCGACATACATGTACATATTATTATGTGTGCAGTGATTTGTGTGTGTGTGTGTGTGACAATTGTCGTCATGACATGATTCTGTTCGACAGTGGCAGAGGGAGGACAGGCTGATTGACAGCACATGTCAGGCCCAATTTGAATGGGGCTCTTTTGAAATAATCCTTTAAATCCCATCACTTAGTTTGATTGTTAAGTGTCCCATTTCGTTGGGGGATGTTGGGTATTTTTAGAAGTTCACCAGAGCAAAAAAACAAAAAATGTTCTCGAAGTGTGTAGCGCATTCTTTGGGACATTTCTTAGAACTGTCCCCAGTTTATTTTGATAAATAAGCTGTGAACATTAAATGCTTTGTTGTAGGCATTTCGTAATCATTAAAGACTTTGTCCACATGGAATGCGATCCCGCACACTTTTCGCAGATGTGTGCGAGCCGGAGGTGTGTGTGTGTGTGTGTTTGTGTCGGAGCGAGGGAAGAAACATTTTTACACGTGTACTCATATAAGTATCAGAGTTAGTATTCTTGAAATTCTGTTCATTTTTTCTTCTCATATCGACTGTGGAACAACATTGCTGAGAACGACAACAACAGCAACAATAATAAATGAATGTGAGCGTGTGTTACAATTACAGATACCCAGTAAACAATTTTTTCCGACTGCTCTGATTTTAGATTTTTTTCCGAAATTTCTGACGTTTTTTTCAGAAATTTCTGATAGAAATTGGTCCGATTTTCTAAACGTTTTTTTTTAGAATTTCTGCACATTTTCCTGTGTTTTTAAGCGAAAAAAAACTCGAAAAATGTACAAACGGAGAGAGTAGATTGTCTATTGCTCTGGCATATTCTCTCCCACATGTAAACGGATGGTGGTGGTTTGACACATTCTCTCCCATAGTAGTTGTTGTTGTCATCATTCATTTCAAGATCTCAACAACAACAAAGCGCAAAGCAAAAATGCTATTTGTTATTGTTATTGTGAACTGTTAGATTTTCCGTTGTAAAAATGTGCGTTTTGTTGTTGTTGTGAATCAGCCTCTTTCTCTTTCGTTCCCAAAAAAATATGATGGAAAAAAATTTGTCTACTCAATCATGCGCTATGTATTTGATAGGCAATGACAACCAAATTCAGAAAATCTGAATTTTATTCCGAATTTTCTTTCGAATTCTGACCGATTTCTTTTAGAAAATCTGAATATTCCGCCGAATTTCCAGACGGATTCTGCCCGATTTCTTTCAGAAATTCGGAGTTGTCCTCCGAATCTTTTCCGAAAATCTAATTTTTTCTCCTATTTTTTCAAGAATTTTTACCGAATTCGGACCGAATTCGTCCAGAAAATCTAATATTTTTTCAGATTTTTTTCAGAAAATCTTTCCGAATTCGGTGACCACGTCCATACAACTTTCGTACCGAAATCGGAAGGAATTCGGAATCAGAATCGGACATTTTTTCAGAGATTCTGACAGAAATCGGACCGAATTCGGCAAAAATTGTTTACTGGGTAGGTACCTATACAAATAAACAAGTAATACATACCCACGTATGTGTTCATAGAAATAAAGGTATTCGTGTATGTTAGAGTGGGTTGTAAAAAAAACAAAGATAATGATAACGACGCAATTTTCGGCCAAGAAGTCCTTTGAAACTCTTGCGAAGTCTTAAAGTCTTTAAAGTATTATTATAAATTAAGTAGAAGAAACTTCTACTGAAAGATCTTGTAATCCACGAAGCTTTTTCTCGAAAAATAATTTTAGGAAGTCAATGAAGTACTCGAACTTTCCACGATTTTTTGCCCAGTAGGTCTTTGTAAAATATTCCTACGATTTCTTAGAACTTACTTAAAGTCAGACAAAAATATAAGGATGCGTAAACCGAATATAGGTTTTGCAATTATGGGTTTCAGAACTTTTTCAAAATGTGCCTGTTTATGCTACAGCACATAGTGGTAAGGGTATTACAGGGTTGCCCATATTCGACGGACCTTTAGGCCCATTAGACCCGATGAGGCTTGTCCGCAGGCAACATTCATTGCATCAATTGAATTTTGTACGGGGACAAATGCAAATCAATGCGAATAATCAGTTGTAAAATGGACCGAGCCATGTCCAACTGCTGAGAACGGCGTTTTTGGGATGTTCTTGGGGACCTCTCAACACTGCCTCGTACGGCAGCGATATTCTCGGCCGATCGCCTTGGTCGACTTTTATATGGCCTCTTCGGATTAGAAAGAGCCTTACCAGTCGAAAATTTTTCGTATAAACGCTTAATGGTGTTCTTAGAAGGCGCACTTCTCACATGTTTTTTCACAATTGACTTCTTCTGTTGAATGTAAATTTCAACTATTTCAGAGAGCTCGCGTGGCGTGTATTGGTTCATGGTAAAAATCAGCTTGGACTGACACTTCAAACGCGGATGTCATTAAGCGATGTGACATCTCTGTCAAAAGTTATTGCGTTGCCAGATGGGTCCGTCGAATATGGGCAACCCTGTATGTCAGGGCATTTGTTTGTAACTCGGAAAAGGAAGTGAGATAGACCCATTGTTACTTTTGAGGATCTTCATAGAATCACTTTCTGAGTCGATTTATGCATGCCAGTCCGCCCGTCTGTTCATGTATTCTTGTGAACAAAATTCAGGTCGCATTTATTATTCGATCGAGATGAAATTTTGCAAACAATATTTGTTTGGCCCAAGCACAAACCCTTTAGAAATCGGATCCTATGATAATCGGATCAGATTTAGATGTAGCACCCATAATTCTTCAACCGATTTCGTTTTAATTGTGCACCATTTGGAGAATATCGGCTCAGATCATCCGATTTGGGATTTAACCTCAAATTCGTAATATGCATTCACCAACAATGTTATTTGGTACCACACATCTTATAAAGCTCGGAAATACCTCTGTTAAATTTAATCATCGGTTCAGATTTGGCTATAGGTCCCATATATATCTACAAGTTAATTGTGCACCAAATGGCCAATATCGAATTCGACAACAATCATGTTTGGTACCAGATATCTAAAAAAAGCTCGGAAATACATTTGCCAAAGTTTATTGAGAACGGATTAGATTTGAATTTAGCTTCTATATGTAGCTTTAATCCGATTTAAGGTTTTAATTGTCAAGTTTCAGGTTTATCATTCTTCGGTACCCCCTATATTCGGTATTTTGATGATTTTAGCTACATTATAAACAGATTTTTCTTCAAGTTTCGCATTTGAATATTGAAATAACTTATGACAAAAGTTGCCTATGCAGGTCTACGTCGTCGTATAGGCATTCGGTATTTTTAAGATTTTAACAGGATTTTTAACGGATTTTTTTTTGGAAATTGCCAAATTTGTACCAAATGGTGGAGGGTATTAAAAGTTCGGCCCGGCCGATTGATGATCTACTTGAAATAAATTCTTTTGTTACCGGAGCTCTACTAAATATGGATAGGATGTGTAGGGTATCATATAGTCGCACGCGACTTTTGATTTTTCCTTACTGGTTTTCTTGTGTTGTATAACCTATATTTTGAGTGTTTTGATTATAAAACAAGTAAAAAAAAGCTATTGTCAGGCGGGACCGACCATTTGATACCCTACAACACTATAATTTGGGGTAAAGTTTCTGAAGATCTGAACCCTAACATCACCTATTCTGATATATAAAATTCTATATACAGGGTGAGATAAAAAAACAGCAATAAAGTCAAACACCATAGTTTTTACATTTTTTTTAATGTCGGAAACAGCATCAAATTTTTGAATAAGTTTAGATTTGTTCGAATTGGTCACCTTTGGAACGAATTATGGCCCGAATGTTGCTCTGCGGTATTTTGGCCATTCCTGGCGAAGCGCTTGATTGAGGTGATCGACACATTGGTAGTTTTTAGTGCCAACCTTGTTTTCCAAAATACTCCAGACACAACAGTCCAACGGATTGGTATACGGAGATTTTGGTGGCCATTGAGCGCTTGGGTTGCGCGTGCGATTGTACTGAGTCCCGTTGGAATGTCCAAGGCCTGCGGCCAAAATGTATGCGTGCACAAGGCTTTAATATACCCTCCAGAATATTTTCGCCGAATATTATTCGGCATTTATTCTGATGCCACGGTCAATTAATACGAACGTAGAGCGACCATCGGCTGTTATTGCGGCCCACACCATCACCATTGCCGTCGCTTGAGTTCTGGCGGCCAACAGAAGGTGCACATTTTCAGCTGACCTCTTTGGCAAGTAAACACGATCAGTTTGTTTGTTTACAAACTGCTGGACAACTAATGTTTTCTCATAGGAGAAAACCAAATTCGGCGTTCACCACTTTCGACCAAGCGAAGCAACTCTTTAGCTCTTTTGAGTCTGTTTTCTTTCTTTTGCGGTGTAAGTTTTTGCACTTTTTGGAAGTTCAATGGCTTTACCCCGAGCTCCTTTTTCAATATTGCGATATGTTCAGCTCACGAGCCATTTTTCGGCCACTGCGACGCGGATTTCGATCAAGTCACTTCTTTACTCGTCGAACCATTTCTGCTGATGTTGCGGTTTTCTTCCGTCAACTTCCTTGACGACGGGCTACGCTACCATTATCACGGTAACGAGTGATGGTACGAGACACAAACGATTTATTCACATTTTATTGCTGAAGTGCTCTAACCATAGCCACTTTTGGTTTTCCAGCCATATATAAAGAGATCACACTATCACGCATATATTCCATCACGAATAACTTTTTTTTCTGGAAAATTTTCATCAAAATATTTTTTTACGCTTGTAAACAATATAATGAGCTGTCACTGGAATAATATTACCAGCTGTCGGACGAGTGTCTTAGAAATGACAGCAGTCTGAAGTTGGTAGCAGATTTTATATGTCACCCTGTACAATTCAGATCCCACAAAGTATTATTGATCATCATAAAATTCTATATCGATTTAGCGATGCCCGACCGTCTGTTTGTGTAAATCACTCTAGCTTCCGAATAAAATGAAGTAGATTGATAACATTTAACTCAAATGTGCTTTTGGTCCGCAGGATTTTTGGTATTGAAAATGGCTCATGTAGGTCCACGTTTTAGTATAGCCCCCATATAATGGTGATTTAAGCGACATCAATCACTGCATATATTTCAAATTGGTATTTGAAGTTCCTAATGGATACAACAACCTCTAACAGAAAATTGTCCGAGCAGGTCCACACCTTCGTATAGCTCCCATATAACGGTACCTGGAATTGTTTGAAATTTGGTATTTGAAGTTCTTATATGATATTAAACCCTATGACAGAAAATTGTCTGTGCAGGTCCACGTCTTCGTATAGCCCCCATATAACGGTACCTCCCGATATTAGGTATGTTGATGATTTTAGCTACATTATTCACCTATTTTTTTTTTTCAAGTTTCGCATTTGAATATTATAATGGCTTATGACAGAAATTACCTATGCAAGTCCACGTCGTCGTATAGAGATTGAGATTTTAACAACATTTTTAAAGGATTTTATTTTATTTTTTAAATTGCCGAATTCGTTCCAAATGGTGGATGGTATTTACAGCTTTTTTACTTGTTTTACTGTTAAAATTTTAGAACAAATTGCGTTACACATTCCAAACTTCTTTAAAATTTTACATATATAGCGTGTTTGGTGCTTCAAATACACCAAACCAATCCAAATCCAAATCTGAACCGATTTCAATATAATTTGGTGAATTTTTTTTTGTACCAAATTTCGTTATTCATGGCGAATTTTATTGGAAGCGGACATACGTATCGTGTTTGGTGCATCAACTAATCGAAATCAGCCGAAAATATATATTCGAGCTATAGTCAAATCGGAACCGATTTCAATATAAATTGGTAAAATAATTTTTGTTCCAAATTCCGTCACTCATTCCAAATTTCATTGGAATCGGAAAAACATACAGTGTTTGGTGCATCAAATATTTGAAATCGGCCGAGAATATATATGGGAACTATATCCAAATCTGAACCGATTTTAATATAAAATGTATTTGTTGATCAAATCCTGTCACTCATTGGCATCGAACATATATATGTGTTTGGTGCATTAACTAAACGAAATCAGTGGAAAATATATATGGGAGCCATATCCAAATCGGAACCGATTTCAATATAATTTGGCAAAATAATTTTTGTTCCGGCACGCATTCCAAGTTTCATTGGAATCGGACAAACATACAGTATTTGGTGCATCAAATATGTGAGGTCGGCCGAAAATATATATGTGGGAGCTATATTCATATCTAAACCGATTTCAATATATATTTGGCATATTTATTTGCCTACTGATTTCCGTTACACATTTTATATTCGGAGACTGTATCTATAACCGCTCAAAAACTAAATTTTCTGGAGGTACCTCTGATTTTGATGTTATATATCCAGTTCCTTGCGGAATTCTAAAAATTTATATAGCCTATGTTACTTTCAAGCGATGTTGTAGTATACATGGAAATATTCAGGAAAATCTGTTTAGCAGTTATTATAGATATCTATTTAAAATCATGTAAATAAGCAGTAAGTTCGGCCGGACCGAACGTTGAATACTCTCCACCATTTGGAACGAACTTGGAAATTGAAAAATAAACATGCGCTAAAAAGTCTGTTAAATTCTTAAAAATACCGAATATATCCGCTATATTGGGGTCTATACGAAGACATGGACCTGCACAGGCAATTTTTGTAATAAGCCATGACAATATTCAAATACTAAACTATAATACGAAACATTATTCACCGAAAAAAATCCGATGAATAATGTAGCTGAAATCATCAAAATACCGAATATATGATATATGGGGCCTATACGAAGGTCTGGACCTACATAGACAATTTTCTGTCATAGACTGCAACAACTCCGGTGAATAATGTCGCTAAAATCATATAAAATATCGAAAAATGGGGGAGGTGGGTGGTACCGTTTTGTTTGGACTATGCGATATCGTAGACATATACAGACATTTCTTTTCCAGGGAGCAAAGTGCTTGAAAAGGACTTCTAGTATGGATTGTTAGACAATTCCATTGAAAAATGTATCTATAATCATAAATATACCGAAGTTAGGGAGGATATACGATATCGGGGACCCATGTAGTCAATAATCTTCCAGGGGGTTAAGTACTCAGAAGGAAATCCTTTTGTGAATTTTCAGACAATTTCATTAACAAAATTTGGCTACAATCATCAAAATACCGAATATCGGGAGGTATATTATATAGACAATTCTCTTTCAGGGGGTAAAGTTCTCTGAAGGAACACCTTGTGTTTATTTTCAGACAATTTCATTGAAAATGTCGCTAAAATCAATAGAATACCGAATACGGGGAGTGCCGTTGTATGGGGCTTTACAATATCGTAGACCTATATAAACAATTCTCTCATCAAAATACCGGGTATTATGGGGCACCGTAGTATAGGGGCTTTACGATATCGTGAACCTATATAAATAATTCTCTTTCAGAGGGTAAAGTGCTCAGAAAGAACTTCATGTGTGGATTTTAAGACAATTTCACAGGAAAGTGTGGCTAAAATCATCAAAAAACCGAATATTGGGGGGTACGGTTGTATGGGGGCAATATGATACCGTGGACCATCTTCGAACTTGACCTACTTGCATACAAAAGACTGATCTGTGCAAAATTTTAGCTTCCTATCCTTATTCGTTTTGACTCTAGCGTGATTACAGCAGACGGACCGACGGTCGGACGGACATACTATGCATGGTGGAGGGTATAAAAATTAGTCTAAGAGAAATACTTAAAAAAGTGGAAAAATTTTGAAAATAATCTTTTTAAAATCTCAAAACTTTTCTGTCATATGTTTCTACCCACTTTAATGTCGTACAATATATGTCTATGTATTTTCCATCAACACTGCTTTAAATGAATGGAAATGTTTTTGAATATATCACCACTCGTGCTCATACCCAAAATCGGAATTCAATATAACGTCATGATGACAACAGATAATGATGATTATCGGCATTCGGTGTAAATTCCTGTTGCTAACTTGGGATTCTGTTCAGCTTGTTTGTACAAATTTGACGGTTAAAGTTTTCCTTTTTTAAATCTTTTGTTTCTTTCCTTTGTTGTCGGCCAGAGAATTGACATAAAATAAATTACGAAATTTTGAGTAAAACAAATTAGAACAAATAGAAAGGGTTTGTTTTCTTAATTTTCTTTCTTTGGTTCTCAATTGTATTTTAACAGATCATATTTTATGGCCAAATAAGGCCATGTCGAACCGAAAAAAAACAATTGTTTTTTGTTTTCAGAGCAAAATGTTCAGGCATTCGAAAATTTTGCTAACTTTGCAAACACGTTAGTTAACAGCTGACAACAAATCGAAATAAAGGCAAATAAACAATAAACGAACAACAACAATGAGTAGACAAAAATAATATAAAATTGCCACAATAACCAAAAACAAAAACGAAAAAATACAAATGGGGTTTTCCACATTTGTGCCAACTCGCTGTTGATTTGTTGTAAAGAACAGGGGGGTTGGGGGGAGGTATGAACAGCACGCATTGTCTTGGTTGAACTTTGTAAATGTGCTTACCACTGATAAACCACATTTGTCAACTTGTCTATTAAATAAAAGAGACAAACTAGACAAAAACCGAAAAAAAGACGAAAAAAAAAAAACTAAAATGTCAATGTTTTTAACGAGGGTTTTGGTAGAAACAATTACCCAAAAAACAACAACACCAACAAATATAACTTTAAGAAAACTATTTCCGTTGAGAGCGTTACATTTACATTACATTGTTGCGAAAACTGACAGGCGGACTTTCTTTGTGCTTAATTTTGAAAATGTTGTATGCCCGTCTAGAATAATCAGGCAAATGGATTTAAAATGGTTCGAAGTCGACAGATTATATTGTTGTAAAAGATGTTGGACAGGTAACATCCTTTAATTTATATTTCATTAAACTCTGTCCAGTGATGGTGGATGAATTTTAGGTAGAAATCCACGTTTATTTGTATACCCTACAACACTATAAGTTGAGGGTATTGTAAGTTTGATTGGGCCAAAAATTATGTAACACCTCGAAATATTGGTTTCCCACGTAGGATAGTATATACGGATCTTCATAACTCCCCAAGCTGAGTCGATATAGCTATGTATGTACGCCGGTCCGTCTGTCCATGTTAATTTGTAACCACGCTACAGGTCGAAATTATGGCCCCGAAAGGTGGGGTTATGGTCAGAATAGAAGCCTATTACTTTTGAAGATGATCGCATAATATTTAGGGGTTGAAATTGATAAAAAAAAAAACTGAAAAATGTCCTGATTTTGCAGTTGTTCTACAGGTCACAAATATATACCAATTGACGCGGAAGTTAGCATGGGACTAAAGCATAGGGCTGGGCAGAAGTCTTCCAATAATAATATTTAGTGGTTACAATAGACCATAACATTTTTGTTAAATAAAAGTCAAATTTTCCATTACACCGCGAATATTTTTAATCCCGGCGAAATCACAAACAGACGAAAAGGCCGTTACATAGATGCCGATAGTAAATATATATGATATATATAGCGAAATATATACAAAGGAAATTGATGTTAGCTAGAATGCTTATATCTCAAGAACGGCTAGACAGATTTTGACAAATGTTGTCAATTCAGACTGCCCCTTTAGCATAAATGAATAAAATCTAAAAAATCTAATTTTGTAGTATTTCATGTTTTTTTTTATATTTTTTATCGCATGCGATATTTTCAATTTGACTTATAATATTAAAGTATATTTTTATACAAAAAAAAATATTTTTTTATTTTATATTTTTTCACCTTAAAACACAAGTTGGGGTTTTATATACAGATTACAATTATTATCCGATCCTCACGAAAATGTTCTTAAGGGTAGCGTTAGGCTCAGAGGGTCTAGGCCTAATATATTTAGGGTTTGAAATGGACCAACAACTTAAAATGTTCCTGATTTTGCAGCCGTTATAAAAGTCACAAATAGAAACCAAAGGACACGAAATCTAGCGTGAAGTTAGAGTTTGGGACAACGGATAGAATGGACCACTACTTTTTTGTAAAAAATACCAAAATTTCCATTCTATCGAAACGCTGAAAATAATTTACAGGCGAAATCCAAAATACACAAATGGGGAACTTCTAGTTTTTTATGCTGATTTCGTTGACGAATATAGCCAAATATCGTAGGCAATCAAATCAGGTAGGTGAGTGAGTGAGGCCATTGAATTATATATAGCTGTAAAATAGACCACAATAACAAACAGCACGACGGAGTGCGTAATTATTTGACAAATTTCCCTGGTCAGAAAGCTAAGGGCAATATCTGTGCAATTTCCAAAATGGATTTGGACATAAGGGGCTTCTACCATATTGTAGTGTTGTAGGGTATCAACTAAATATTGTTGTGTGATCAACCTAAATATTTTGCGGTCATCTCCAAAAGGAAAATTCGGGCTTGTATTGTCCATTTGATGCACTATTAACTTGAAATCGGATAAAGATGTATATATAGGAGGTATATTCAAATCTGAAATATAAATTTGAACCGAGTATCTCCAATTTCAATAACGTTCGTTCTTTGTTCCAAACAAATTATTTGTGCAAAATTTCACCTTGATCAGACAATAAATGCGACCTTACTTTGTTTACAAAAATACATATACAGACGGACAGACGGACATTCTATGCAGTCATCAAAAGGAACTGTGGGTTTACCTCGATTCCTTTTGTCTGTTACAAACTAATGCACAAAGGTTTCTTGTTTTTGGTCCGTTTCAACCCCTAAATATTATGCGATTATCATCAAGGAGGATCGGGCCATAATTGCGTAGCGTGATTACAAATTGACATGGACAGACGAACAGATGGACTGACGGACGGACGGACATACATTGCTAGATCGACTCAGCTCGGCGAGCTAGGAAGATCCATATATATTTTCCTATATGGGAAATCAATATTGGAGATGATCGCCAAATGTTTAGGGGTTGAAATGGACCAAATACTAAAAAAATGTCGGATTTTGCAGTAGCTATGCAGGTCACAATTATAGACCAATCGACGTAATTTCGCATGTAACTAGAGTTTAGGGCTGGCAAGAAGCCTACCAATTTGGGTGGTCATCGGATAATATTTAGCGAGTAAAATAGACCATATCTTTTTTGTTGAAAAAATTCAAAATTTTTCATTAAACCGCGAATATTTTAAATCCCGGCGAAATCACAAAGCCATGACAAGGTTACTTCTGACCTTTACATTGATGTTAACATCCATCAAATCGGATATATAGCAAAATATGTGCGATATATATGTCTATCAAAGAAGATATGATTGAAAGATCTCTTATATGTCAAGAACGGCTGAACTGATTTCGACAGTTCTCATTAATTCAGAATGGCCTTTTGGCAGGAAACAAAAAACGTCTAAAAAATCGCATAAAAATATCTCTCTAACGAGGAAAATATTGATTTTCTAAAATTTTCTCATATTTTTTCAATTTTGTCATATTTTTGGCATATTTTAATTTTGAAGTAAACATTGGCAATATTTCTACAGCTAACAAAACTAAGTAGTTATGATATAAGAATATCATATACAGATCGCATTTATGGCCCGATACTTATGAAATTTTGCATGGGGATAACATGAGGGTCAGAATAGAAGCCTACTCTTTTTGGAGATGATCGCTGTATATTTAGGGGTTGAAATGGACCAAAAAACTGCAAAATTGTCAGCAGGTCGTAATTATCGCCCGGTTACCGGACATTGCAAAATCCAAGCAGTTTTGGATGGCCTTTTGTAGACAAAATACGAAAATATCCATTCCAATGACTTTTTGGAGAATTCACAAATAGAGGAAAGACGCACTTCTGACTACTTCGTTAACGTTGATTTCGTTGAAAAATATAGTCAAATGTCTGTATCTCATATATAATGTGCGTGAAAATAAATTTAAATTTAAATTCTACTACTTTGATTTTTCGCTTACCAACACTGGTTTTCTCTCAGAGATAAATTTAAATTTAACTACATTTTCGTGAGAGTAAATTTAAATTTAACTCAAAAGTGCTTGTTGTGAAAGAAAATAAAAGTTAAAATTATGAAAATAATATAACAATAAAATGTTATATGAATTGTATTAATAATTAATAATTATAAGAACTTTGGCCAGAACAAGAAAAGTGGCCAGACTTATATTTCCTATGGTCACTGTAGGATAAATGGGTTTGGACCCACTGTGGGAAAATGGTTAGGGATGCGCCATTATGGTGTCCATTTTCGGAAAGAGCATCGAAAATGCTCCTATTGAAGAATATAGTCAAATATCTGTATCTCATATAGATGCGTTTCAGTCAAAAACCAATATAAATGTTAATATTTTGCCACTTCTGAGAGATTATAGGTGTTTGGGAAGTATTGGTTCCAGATCTAGGAAGACCATTTACGTGCAACAACTACTAATAAATTAGAAATGAGCAAATTAGTTTATGTTGCCATTATTCGAAAATTAGAGAACGAAACCTGATGGTTTTCTTTTATTATTTGTCACAATATCTTGTGGAGTTCTTTCGAGTATCTCGCCTATATAAACTGTTTGGTTTATTATAGTGTTGTAGGGTATTCAACGGTCGGCCCGCTCGACTGTAGCCTTTGCTTACTTGTCTTTAATTACCTTTATTACTCTTAGTCACTTTCATAAACATTTCCTGTGACCTGGGAATCACTTTTATATTCGGGTTTAGCTTTATTTAATGTATATGACTCTCTTCGGCAAATATTGTGCCGAACTTAATCTTATTTGAATTTTTTGACATATCATACGATACATCCCATAGTGGAAGCTGTATCTGATGTTAGTTGGATTTATAATTATTTAAGATTTAAAAATATTTAACAATTAAATTATGCAATTAGGTTTTACATAGAAATACGTAGATGTGTGTGTAGCCAACTTTATAAAGGCGTATAAGTAATGGCATAAGACATACGCCCTGAGTTAATTTAACTAGGGCATGGACTTCCCAAGAGTAGATATAGCATCTTCCTAGTATGTCTCGCATATTTACTCGAACGTTGTGTAAATACTAGTTATAGTTTTGCTATTACCTTGGAATAGTGAAATGCACAAGGTCAAATTTTTTTTTTTTTTCATTCAAATTTTCCTATTATCATGGTAAAATTAGGAAGGTAATGTCATTTCACATAAGCACACCTCATGCAAAATTCGGTGTCGAATAGTTTTAAATTGTGACCTGTAGAACCACTGTAAGATCTGGAAAGTTTTAGTTTTGCTCCATTTGAAACCCTTAATATACTTCTTGAAAAACAATAGGCTTTAAATCTGAGCCTAACTTTATCCCCACGCAACATTTCTTGAGAATCGGACGATAATTGTGATTTGAATATAATACTTCGAAAACAAAGTGTGGTAAGGTGAAAAATATTACCAAACGTAAAATTCAATATTGAAAGTCAAATATAAAAAATCCCATGCGATAAAAAATATGACTAAAATATAAAAAAAATCAAATTTTTATTGTCATATTTTCACGCGATTTTCTCAGAATTTATCCTTTTCTGGCAAGAGGTCATTTCGAGTTTTTGAGAATTGTCAAAATCCGTCCAGCCGTTCTTGAGTTACAAACGGTCTAACTTTCATCCCCTTCATTGATATATGAGATTGTACATATTTTGCTATGCATGCGATATATTGGATATGATAACGGTCAGAAGTGAAATTTTCGTGCGTTTATGATTACGCCAGAATTAAAAATATTCACGGTTTAGTTGAAATTTTTGTATTTTTTATATAAAAGTTATGGAAAATATTGTCCGATGACCAAACAAAATTATAGACTTCTGCACCAGCCTTATACTCTAGCCCTATGCTAAATTCCGCGTCATTTGGTCTATATTGCGACCTGTAGAACAACTGCAAAATCAGGAAATTTTTCTGTTTTTGGTCCAATTCAACCCCTCAATATTATGCGAACATATCCAAATGGGCTTCTATTCTGACCCTAGCCCCACCTCCATCCTAAATTTCGTGAGGATCGGACTATAAATGCGACCTGTACCTTGATTACAAATTAACATCGAAATACGGACGGACATACATAGCTAGATCGACTCAGCTCGGCGAGGTAGGAAGATCAATACATAGTTTCCTATGTCGGGGACCAATCTATCGACGTGTGTTATATAATTTTTGGCCCAATCAAACTTAAAATACAGCCAACACATAGTGTTGTAAGGTATAATGATAGAAATTATTTTTTCGTTACTACCCAAATACGCCAGGCCCATGTCCAACCATCCAACCAAATACTATTTTGAAGATTATCATTTTTTTAATGTTACAATTTCCAATTCTGATTTCCACGCAGCCATGATTAAAATGTTTAAATGTCTGAACAATGTCAAACCTACAATAAAAATAGATTACAATACGATGATTGTTATTTACCCACATTATTAGCAAGCCATAAATCTACAAGTTTCGTTTTGTGTTTATTGGTATTTTAATATCTTCTTAATATCTTTAACCATAACTTGTACACACTCGAACAACATTTATCGCTACTCAGAGCTAAAACCGCAGCTATCAAAACAGATTTTAATCTATTGTTGTTGTATTCAACCGTCAATGAATGGATTCATTCATTATTTCAAATTTCAACCGCAGAAATACATATCCTATGGTTTGCAATGTTCTTGATATTCACTATTGCCTTGAGTGAAGGCTTCGTTGGCATTTTCCATTAGAATTTTTATTGTCTTGCGGTTGTCGACGTACAAGGATTTCAAAAAAAGAAATTATAAGCAATGCGGTATTTTGAAGTTACAGAGAGAACAAAAGCCAAAAAAGCTTGGTCGGATTGCAAATTAAATTAGTTTTAATATTTTTAATATTTGTCTTTGATTAATGTTTCGAATCTAATGTAATAAAAATTTGCATTGCAATTACAAGTTTTATTAAAGGAGGGGTTAATTTGAGTATGGCTGTAATCAAGAGGAAATAAAGGAGGACAAATTGTCGTTTATATAGTTTACTAGCTGAACCCGGTGCGCTTCGCTTCCCCTTTTGATTTTATATGCATTCAAAATTTTATTTACGAATATATGTTGGTTAAAAAAAAAAAACAAATTTAAAAATTAAAAAAAAATTATTTCACTACTTTAATGCGTAAATAACCAAAACCATTAGAAAAGCAGTAACATGACATAGATACACGAAGGGTTTGTCCTTCGAATTTATTTATTTCATAGCAAATACCAAGCGTGCAGTAAACTGCAATCTTTTGAAGTTGAGTGACATTTCTATTGCAATTAGTGAATTCGAGATAGCAACGTACTTCGCCGTAATAAGCGTATTTCAAATCAATTGTTGTGTTTTTTTTTTAGTGTTAGCCTAAGGCGTTGTGGGACAATGGTTCTTATTAAAATCATATCCCAATTTGATCCGATGTAAATATAATTTTTACAAAAATTACTTTTACACCAAACTCCGCCACACCTTTCATATTTCATTGAAATTGGTGCGTCAAATATGTGAAATCGGCCGATAATATATATATGGGAGCTATATCCAAATCTTAACTAATTTCCAATTAATTTGTCACATTTATTATTGTAACCAAATTCCGCCACACATTCTGAATTTCATTGGTATCGGTCATATATATCATGTTTGGTGCATAACATGTATGAAATCGGCCGAAATATATATGTTAGCTATATCCAAACCTCAACTGATTTCAATATAATTTGGCAATTTTTTCTGGTGCCAGATTTTGTCTTTCTCGCTTTGGGTGCATCAAATATGTGAAATCGGCTGAGTATATATATGGGAGCTATAATCACATCCGAGCGTATTTGAATATAATTTGTCAAATTTATTTTTGTACCAAATTTAGCCACTCATGCCGAATTTCGTTGGAATCGGAAATACGTATCGTGTTTTGTGCATCAAATATGTGAAATCGGCGGAGAATATATATTTTGGAGCTATATCCAAATCTGAACCGATTTTAATATAATTTGACTAATTTATTTTCTAATCAAAATCCCGTTACATATTCCAAATATCTTTGGAATCGAACATACATATCGTGTATGGTGCATAAAATACATGAAATCGGTCGAAAATATATATGAGAGCTATATCCAAATCTGAACCGATTTTAATATAATTTGACAAATGTATATTTGTTTTAATTTCCGCTACACATTCCAAATTTCATTGAAATTAGAGATACATAGCGTGTTTGGTGCATCAAATACATGAAATCGATCGAAAATATATATGGGAGCTATATCCAAATCTGAACCGATTTCAATATAATTTGACAAATTTATTTTCGGATTAAATCCCGTCACACATTCCAAATTTCATTGGAATCGAATATTCATATTGTGTTTGAGGCATCAAATGAACGAAATCGGTCGAAAATATATATGGGAGCTATATCCAAATCTGAACCGATTACAATATAATTTGGCAAACTTATTTTTGTTCCAAATTCCATTACGTATTCCAAATTTGGAAACTGTATCTTCAACCAATCAATAGATATGTGCATATAAAATCTAAATTTTTGGGAGGTACCTCCGATTCTGATGCTATATCTCCAGTTCCAAGTGGAAATTCAAAAATGTATATAGCCTATGTTACTTTCAGGCGATGTTGCAGTATATATGGAAATTTTCAGGAAAATCTATTCAGCGGTTTTCGAGTCCATAAATTACAAACAAACAAACAAACAAACAAACATACAAACATTTTCCTCTTTTATAGATATAGATGATACTGTAATGGACGTTCTTCTGGTACCTCCTTATCAAAGCTAAAAATGTGGAATTAACATAAGTCAGAATTCACATTAGGCAATTTTGGGTTGGGCCCCATGGGCTAGGTCATTTGTATATAATAAATATAGTGTGTAATTTTGTGTCTGTATTTCCCAAAGTATAGGTCCCGACTCACTATTGGGTCTCGAGAAAATATTGCGTGGATATATTAGATGGATTAGAACCATTTTTGTGGGTAGAAGATGAAATGTTACGAAGAGATGTTGGTAGTAAATACTACACTGCATAACTAGATAACACTATCGACGACCAAGGCCTGTTTAAGCTACTCATTATACCCTACAATACTATGTGTTGGGGGTATAATAATTTTGATTGGGCCAAAAATTATGTAACACCTCGAAATATTGGTTTCCCACATAGGAAAGTATATATGGATCTTTCTATCTCGCCGAGATGAGTCGATCTAGCTATGTATGTCCGTCCGTCCGTCTGTCCATGTTAATTTGTAATCAAGCTACAGGTCGCAATTATGAACCGATCCTCACGAAATTGAAAATGGAGGTGGGGTTATGGTCAGTATAGAACCCTATTGTTTTTGGAGATGATCGCATAATATTTAGGGGTTAAAATGGACCAAGAACAGAAAAAATTCCTGATTTTGCAGTTGCTCTATAGGTCACAATTATCAACCAATCGCCGCGAAAATTTACATGGAGTTAGAGTTGAGGAGTGGGCAGAAACCTACCAATTTGGGCCATCGGCCATCGGACAATAATTAGCGGGTAAAATAGACCCTAACTTTTATGTAAGAAAATAGGAAAATCTCCACTAAACCGCGAATATTTTCAACCCCAGCCAAATCACTAATACATTAAAAGATCACTTTTGACCATTACAGTGATGCTAATAGCCAAGAAATCGGGTATATAGCAAAATAGGTACAATATATATGTAAAAGAATTGATCTTATTTATTCTGCTTATAAATCAAAAACCGCTGGGCCGATTTTCACAATTCCCATCATTTCGGAATGGTCTTTTGCAAGAAAAGCAGAAAATCCAAGAAAATCGCGGAAAAATATACCAATAAAAATGTGAATATTTTTTGTTCCATTTTTTTTTCTCAATTCTTGTCATATTTTTTATCGCTTGCGATTTTTTCAATTTGACTTACAATTTTGAATTGTAAATTTTCCAAATGTTTACACCCTTCAACACTACGTTTTGAGGGTATTATATGCATGTCGTAATTATCGTCCAATCCTCACGAAATTTGGCATGGAGGTAGGGCTAGGGTCAGAATTAAAGCCTATTGTTCTTAAGATGTACATTTAGAGCTGCAAATGGACTAAAAAATTAGTTTTTTCTAATTTTGTAGTCGCTCTATAGGCCACAATTGAAACTAATCGACACGGAAAGAAGTCTAGCATTTTGGATGACCATTGGATTACATTTAAGGACGAAGATGTGTGTGCCAAATTCTCCGGGCCAAAAAACTAAGGGTAACCTCTGGGCGGGGCTCTTTGACATTATTTCAAAAACGAAATCTTTCAAAATGGATTTGGATATAAGGGGACTTCGAACATATTGCAGGGTATCACATGGTCGGCCCCACACGACTATAGCCTTTGCTTACTTGTTTTTGTGTGTTTTTGTGAAATAAAAAAAACTCCATCAAAGTCAAACGCCATGATTTTAACATTTTTTCTCTAAATTTTATTGAATGAAAGCAAAAAATGTCGGAAATAGCATCAAATTTTAGAAAATGTTTAGATTTGTTCGCATTGGTCACCTTTGGCACGAATTATGACCTCCAAACGGCCAATGAAACATTCGCATGCTACCTGAATGTTCCTGTGTGGTTTTTTGGCCCGTTCCCGGCGAAGCGCTTGCTTGAGGTGATCGACACTTTAGACACAATAGTCCAAAGGATTGGTACCGACGAGGAACCTCATTTTGTGACCATTTATGGGTGGCACGTGCCACCCAGCGATGGTGTTGAGTTCTGATGGAATGTCCAAGGTCTGCGGCCTAAATGTTTGCGTGCCCAAGGCTTTAATACACCCTCCAGAATATTTTCGTGATAATATTCGGCATTCACGGTTACCGTGTAACTTTTTGCACTTTTTGGAATTTCAATGGCTTTACCCCGAGCTCATTTTTTGAATGTTTGCAGAATGGAATATTGCGATATGTTCAGCTCACAAACCCTTTTTCGGCTACTGCGATGCGGGTTTCGATCAAGTCATTTCTTTACTTTTCGAGTCATTTCCATGTTGCTGTCTTCTTCTGTGCACTTCCTTGACGTCGAGCTACGCTACCAGTATCACGGTAACGAGCGATGGTACGAGACACAAAAGATTTATTCACATTTAAATGCTGGAGTGCTCTAACGTAGCCACTTGTGGTTTTCCAGCCAAATATAAAGAAATCACACTATCACGCTTGAATTCCATCACAAATAACTTTTTTCTGAAAAATGTATATAAAAATCTGAACCAATCTCGATAAAATTTTGCAGAGGTATTTTGAGCTGTACCTCATGTTCGGAGTGTGAGGGACTTAAAACCCCAAATGGGATAAAACATATATATGGGAGCTACAGCTATATCTGCACCGATGTGATGTTCTTGCTTCTAGGTCAGATGTGTCAAAATTCAGGTCATTTGGAGTGATATTGGCCATTTGGTGCACAATTAATCCGAAATCGGTAAAAAATATATATGGGAGCTATATCCAAATGTGACCCGACCTTGATCTAGTTTGGCAGAAGTATTTCTGGTCACCAAATTTGATGTAATTGCTTCTGGACTGAATTCGCGCTGATGTGCCAAAATTCAGGTCAATTGAACTGATATTGGGCATTTAGTCCAACATTAACTCGAAATCGGTTGAGGATATATATTGGAGCTGTATTTAAATTTGAACCGATTCTCACCAATTTGAACAGTGTTCTCGGGCCAAACAAATATTGTTTGCAAAATTTCATCTTATTGGGATAATAAATGCGACCTGAATTTTATTCACATAAATACATGGACGGACGGACTGACATGCATAAATCGATTAAAAAAGTGATTCTATAAAGATCTTTTATAGCAACTATGGGTCTATCTCGCTTCCTTCTCCATGTTACAAACAAAAGCACAAATACATGATAATGGTATATGCAAATCTTAAAGAAAATTAAAGACTTATTTCTAAGTTTATGCGAAATATTGTTAATTAAATTGCTATACTTTTGTAGAGGAGATCCGAGAAGAAGACGGCCGATAAATCCCATCTTTACACCAAATCTCTCGTTAGTAAAAATCTGATTTTATGAGCGATAGTTTATGAGGGGGAGTGGATAGAGGATATAGCGATATATGTCGTCTTCACACCTGTTATTGTGTTAACCAAAACATTGTGATATCCGAAATTTTAAGATAATCGGACGCTTGTCTCGCATTTTATAGGATTTGTAATTATTCCAAATTTGGAACCTTTTTACCCATTGTGGGGAAGGTACTTGATGGTGTGGGCCGATATTGCCCACTTTTGCACCTGATCTAGCTCTCCTGTAGATATTAGGATTTGCAAAGTTAGCAAAAAATCGAATAATAATGAGGTAAATTATTTTCTTTTAAAATTTTGATCTTTTGTGGGAGTGGTATCAGAAGGATTGAACCGATATTGAATATTTAATATCGTAACCTATAGCAAATAAACGAGCATGTTGGAAATTTTGGTATTAATTGCGTATTTAGGCATTATAATGGTTTAAATTTGAAATAGGTTAAATCTAACCTATGAAAGCTATATATTAATCGATTTCCACTAAACCGGACTGAGGTAAATATATGTTGACTGTGACATCTCGAACCAAACATCGTTCCAATGGGGTGCAACTTTATTTGGTCAAATTTAGCGTCCTTGATGTATTATTTACATGATGTAAATATATTTATGAAAGATATGTGAACCAAATCTGAAACGATAACGATAAGTCTTACAAAGGGTATGCTTAGGATACCTAATGTGGTATAAAATCGGATGAAACTTATATATGGGAGCTATAGCTACATCTCTACCGATTGAAACTTGAAATCGGCAAAAAGATATATATGGGGGCAATATCCAGATCTGAACTGATCTTGATAACATTTGGCAGAGGTATTGCTGAGCTGTACCTGATGTCTGGTACCCATTCTCATTGTTGTGGAGTGCATAATACGAATGTCGGGGTATTTGAATTTGATTTTTACCAAAATTTGTAGCAATTGCTTTTAGGCTGATGTTCTGAAATACATCCTATTTGGACGAACATTACACATATCGCACAATAAAATTTAAATCGGACGAAGATGTGACCGATATACGGTCGGAATCGATCCAGAATGTGGTTTTGTGATGATCATCAAAAAGAATTATGGGTCTATCTCGTTTTTTGTTGCTTATTAGAAATAAATGCACAAAGGCATAATAACCTGTACCTCAGCGTGTTGTCGGGTATAATTACAATCGGCAGCTTGGATCAACTATCAGGTTGGTATTGGATATGAGATATATCGGTCCACGTTTTGGAATAGCCGCCATATAACGGTACCTCTCGACATTCGGTATTTTAATGATTCTCGCCACATTTTTCACGCATTTATGAAAAAGTTGGTATTTGTAGGTCATATTTGGTTTCAGTTCCGATGCCGAAACATTGTGTATATATGTCCACGTTTTTGAATAGCCCCCATAAAACGGTAAATCCCGATATTCAGTATTTTTATGATTTTCGCCACATTTGTTCACGGATCTGACTAAAAGGTGGTATTTGTAGTTCGTAATAGGTTCTAACTTCGGTGGCGGTACATTGTATCTATAGGTCCACATTTTCGTACAACCCCCATATAACGGTACTTCCCGATGTTCGGTTTTTTGATAACTTTTGCCTTAATTTAAACGGATTTGTCTAAATATTGGTATTTGTAGTTCATAATGGATTCTAGCTCCGGTGGCGGTATGCATTGGTACCGGTGGCGAAACATTGTATGCCCAGGTCCACATTTTGGTATAGCGCCAATATAACGTACCTTCCGATATTCGGTATTTTGATGATTTTTGCCACATTCTTTCATGTATTTATCCTAAAATTGTGGAAGAACACTTTTTTCCGATAATCGGTGTTTTTATGAATTTTGCTACATTTTTCCACGGATTTGTCCAAAAATTGGTATTTGTAGTTCGTAATGGGTTCCAGCTCCTGTGGCGAAACATAGTATGTGTAGGTCCACATTTTTTTATGTAGCCTTCACATAATGGAACCTCCGGAAATTCAGTATTTTGATATTTTTGCCACATTTTCCACTGTTTTGTCTAAAAATATATTTGTAGTTCATAATGATTTCTATCTCCGGTGGAAGAACATTGAAAATTTTGATTCACTTTGTGTTGTAGCGCACATATAACGATACCCAGCGATACTCGGTATTTTAATTATTCTAGTCACATTTACCCCCGAAACTGATTCTAATTTGGTATTTAAGAAGATTTGGTAGATTAAAGTCCTTGGTATTTGGTTACTGGTATTCGTAGTTTGAAGTGGAACTCGTTTGAACTCAGTCACTTTTATAAAAAAATGTCTGTCCGTCTATCCGTCTGTGCAAATCACTCTAGCTTCCGAACGAAATGAAGTAGGTTGATAAAATTTTACTCAAATGTGTATTATAACTGCAGGACTTTTGGTATTGAAAATGGGTCTTGTAGGTCCACGTTCAGGTATAGCCCCCATATAACGGTACCCCCCGATATTCGGTATTTTGATGATTTAGCTACATTATTTAGCGGAAATGTTTCAAATTTAGTATTTGAAGTTCGTAATAGGTACTACCGCCTATGACGGAAAATTTTCTTTGCAGGTCCACGCCCCCATACCTCGCGATATTCGGTATTTTGGTGATTTTGGCGACATTATTCACCGATTTTTTTATTCAAGTTTCGCATGTGAATATTGTAATGGTTTATGACAAATGCTGTCTATGCAGGTCCACGTTGTCGTATGGACCTTAATATAACGGCTACATTCGGTTTATTGGATTTTAACAAAATTTTTATCGGATTTTATTTTTTAAAAACTGTCAAAATCGTTCTAATCGGTGGAGAGTATTCAAAGATCGACCTGGTCGAATTTACAGCTTTCTTACTTGTTTTTTATTTTTGTTCCCACGAGTGAGCCGAAAGGGGTTGGAATATCGTAAATTTGGATGGATACCAGGTTAGTTACTCAAATCTTTAGCCCTTCACATCTTTGAAATTTAAAGATTGTATCTTTAAAGGATCGGTATATGCAGAACACTTTGTTTTCCCATAACTATTGTTATTGAGGATATTGGTTTCGCACATAGGGAAGTATATATGGATCTTCCTATCTCGCCGACCTGAGTCGATCTAGCTGTGGTCGCAATTATAGTCCAATCCTCACGAAATTGAAAATGTAAGTGGGTTTTGGTCAGAATAGAAGCCGATTGCTTTTGGAGATGATTGCATAATATTTTGGGGTTTAAATGGTCCAAAAATGGAAAATTTTCCTGATTTTGCAGTTGCTCTACAGTTCGCAATTATGGACCAATCGACGAGGAAGTTAGCATGAGGCTATAGCTTAGGGCTATACAGAAGCCTTGCAATTTGGATGGTCATCGGGTAATATTTAGTGGGTGAAATAGACCATAACATTTCACAAATAGACGGAAGGGTCAATTCTGACCGTTACGTAGATGCCGACAGTAAATATATGCGATATATAAGGGTAATTTCTGGGCCGATAGATGCCGATAGTAAATATATTGGATATATAAGGGTAATTTCTGGACAGTTCTCTATGACATTATTTCAAAAGCGAAATCTTTCAAAATGGACTTAGACATAAGGGGGCTTCTAATATAGTGTAGTGTTGTAGGTCATCACATGGTCGGCCCCGTACGACTATAGCCTTTGCTTACTTCTTTTCAAATGCACTTTTCCTTTTGAAAAACTTTACACTTCTGTTTTCGTAAAAGTTCGAAAAACTTTATAAAGTTTTTACTTGTTTTTTTTTTTTTTTGAATTTCATAGGAATACATTTTTTTATTTTCAAATAAATGTCATTTTGTAATATTTACCTTGGTAAGAAAATATACCCACACACACAAAAATACAATCATATATAATATTCTATCCTTAAGTCAGGCCGCTGGTGATGAGAAGTCATTACTCTCTTGCGTAAGAGATAATTATTCGCGCTAATTGAGGTGTTAATGGGATTTTCTTTATTGCAATTGAATACCTTTGAGGAATTTTAATGGAATCGGAAGGTAATGGCGAAACGCAATACAGATTTCTTAAATATCAGAGATTATATAAAGAATTATGTTTATCTGAAATAACATCTCGCGAGTAAGTTCTCCAATTAGAATGACATCATCATCATAATCGTTAGGTTGCTGTGAAATAGAAACCAACAATAGGAAAAAAGCAAAAAAAAATACGATTATCCTTAACTTCAATTACGCAAAATGCCAATGTACGAACGACCCCGAACCCCGTCATTACGCCCTCATGCCCCACAGCCATACTAATCTGTTGCAATTATAAGACTTAATTACTAATAACCGTTCTCATGATGTTTTTTCTCTCTCTGTTTTTCAGAATTATCCTTAATGTGAAATTTTGTAATAACCCAAATAATAGCAATAATGGATTTTTGTGAAGGATATAAGGAAGAATCGAAAACCAACAAGACCATAAAAGTTCCAGGAGAACCATAAAGTGGTAGTCAGTGGTAAGCTGGCTTAAATTGAAAACTATTACAAACTTGGTCAACTCATAAGGAAGAAATCGGTAACAGCCAGCCAACCAGCCAAGCATTGAAGTGCGATTCCGGAAACCATGCGAATTCCAGTGAAGGATAATTGTTGTCATCGTTGTTGTCGTCGTTGTTCCACTTATATGGTTGGCATTCAAACCAGAACTAATGTTGATACCAAAGAAACAACGAACGCCATTTAAACGGAAAAGTTTATTTGGAAATTGAGAAGTGTTATTCTCGCTCTATCTCTCACTCTCTATCCCCATTTGTCGTGTCAGGCAGTCCGTCTAACTGACACGGCGTGACCAAAATAAGAAGAGCGCAAAAAGAAGAAGAAGAAGAAATCCCACTGATCCTCTGTCCATGTCTCTGCCATAATAACCTGCCATTAAGAAGCCAAACTAACACCAATGGCCATGTTTCGAACTTCGTATCAAAGTTTACTGTTTACATTGCTGCGTCTGTTGTTGCTGTTTGGCGATTTCAATAATTGGGCAAAGGTGAAGTTTAAAGGTAAGTAGTCGAAGATGAAGAAGTAGAAAATGAAACTCATACACATCCATACACACATATGCATTATGCTGTGAGAACTTGAAAACTTTTAAGCAGCTTAGATTGTGATTGAAAACGATAAGCAGCAAAATTGAAACTAATGAGGCAAGTTAAAAGGGAGCTTAAATCTGCAGATGGACTATCTGTGACAGTTAATGAATGAAGTTTTGCCAAAAATTGATTTGTTATTGGCAAATTTGAAATTTACAGTAAACAGGCGTAGCTGAAGTGGAAGTTATATTTAATAATTCTTTGGAATTAAATGCTAATGGGCACTAATTGCTGGGCTGTAGTATTAAGCGAATGTGTGTAAAGCTAAAATTCTTAAATCTGCAATGGGGATGACTATTAATGCGTTGGAATGAGAAATTGGCGTAATTTTAAAAATCGAAATTAAAACGTGCCATGTGCCACGGTATTCAGGGAATGGGCAAAGTTCGATCTATCAAATTCGCGGTCCGATAAAATATAAATATTGATATGTTGCGGCAAAATGTGTCCGTACTTTTAGAAATATGAAACAAGTTAAAATGTTTCGGTCGGTTTTGCCGACAGCTGTATACCCTCAGCCAATCTTCGATTATTTTAAAATCTTTTGACTTCTGGTTTGATTGATCAAATGTTTAAACCTTTATGCAGTTGGTTCCGAAGGAATTGGCCAATATTAGCCATTTCTTGTCGGACCTAAATAAATATGATATAAATATTACGACGTGCTAAGTTTGGACTGTGTTGTGTTAATGGAAATTTTGGGATGAACCAAGTCTTGAATAGAATCGGATGTCAATTTCGCTTTTTATAAGCTTCATGGATATTCAAAACTTTGAGCCTTTGTATGGAAGGTGCCAGAAGGATTGGACCGATATATCACACCTTCACAACGGATCTTTTGTTATTCCTGATTTCGGGTTTTATAAGTGTTTTGGTTATTCAAAACTTTGTTAAAACCTTTGTGGGGGAGGTACTTGATGGAGTGGACAAATAATATCCATTTTTGTACCAGACCTAGAACTGACTAAAATATTAGGATTTGCCAAGTTGGAGTAAACCCGGATTAATTGTACTCTTTCTGTGTAGAAAATATTTTTTGTTTTTGAAAATTTTGACCTTGTATGGGGGAGGTACAAGAAGGAGTAGACCGATATTGTCCATCTTAACACCAGACCTTGGGTTCATAAAATTTGCACCATGTGTGAAATTTGAAGACAATCGGGCTCTTACATTAAATTTTATGAGAGTTGTTGTTGTGAGAGTTGTTTTAGACCCTAGGCCCTAGGTTTGGACCAAATCCAATTCAGAACATTTGGAGTCGATCTAGCGATGTCCGTCCGTCCGTCTGTCTGTCTGGCTGGTGCGCACGATAACTCTCGAAGGAAGTATGCGATTTGGTCCAAAGCTGGTATATAGTAATATTTTTGTCAAACTTAGATCGAGTTCGGAAAAGGACAATATAGGTCCACTTCTTCTGGTACCTCCCCCACAAAAGATCGAAATTTTCCAAAAATATATTTTTTGCACAGAAAAAGAAAATATAATCCGATTTTGCTCCAACTTTGCAAATCCTAATATTTGCGACAGCGCTAGGTTAGGTGCGAAAATAGACAATAAAGTTGCACTCCATCAAGTACCTCCCCCACAAAGGGTCAACATTTTGAATAATTACAAGTCTCATAAAATGTGATGTAAGAGTCCGATGGTCTTCAAATTTCACACATTTCAATATATTTATGCTATCCTAAGGTCTAGTGTTAAGATGGAGTATATCGGTTCACTCCTTCTGGTAGCTCTCCCACAAATGGTCGGAATTTTCAAAAAAAAAATTTTTTTCTCCACAGAAAAAGAAACTATAATCCGATTTTGCCCCAACTTTGCAAATCCTAATATTTGCGTCAGTTCTAGGCCAGGTGCGAAAATAGATAATATCGGTCCGCTCCATCAAGTGCTTACCTCACAAAGGGTCAACATTTTGAATGATTACAACTCTTATAAAATGTGATGTAAGAGTCCGATTGTCTTCAAATTTCACACATCCCAATAATTTTATTAGTCCAAGGTCTGGTGTTAAGACGGAGTATATCGGCCCACTCCTTCTGGTGCCTTCCCCGCTACTTCGTCCGCAAAAAAGACCACCTTAAAATGTTTGATTCATTCCAGGGACTCTAGTACGAAATTTCAGTGGTCCTACTGATAGAGTCCACATTATTTAATCTAGAGCTTGGGTATTTGGCGCAAAGGTTTATATTTATGCAATCTGATTGGCCTACATTGGTCCACGTTTAGATAACGTTATCTCCCGATTTTCGCTATTTTGAAGGTGTCTCCCACCATTTCCAATAAAATTAGCTGAAACTTGGCGATTGGGGTTCTCGATAGGTTTATTCTCTAATACCGAGTATCGAGAGGTACCGTTACATGGAGACTATACCAAAACGTGGACCGATATATCATATATATTAATATCAACCATCCTAGACACAATACAAATTGTTTTGTAAATTTTGAAGCTCTACGTCAAATGATGTGGACTGTATCGTGATTTCAACAGACAGAGAGACGGACATCTCTAAAACGATTTAGAATTTTCGGCTAAATATAAATATATATATTCTTTATGGGGTCTACGACGAATATTTAGGGATGTTGCAAACGGAATGGCAAAGTTAGGGTATATTAACTTTCCACCTTTTCAAGGTGGATGTTATAATAAAAGCGATTGGTTTCAGTGCTCTACCTTTATTTCATTGTACCATGGAGAAAGCCTATGTATACTGAGAGCATCTAAGAGAGAGAATTTGTCTACAAAATGGTAGAGGGAGAATCTTTCTTGATTTCTATCTACATCCCACATATTCAACTTGGAATACACTATCGTTACCATTGCGTTCGTATGCTGAATATATTATTTTCTGTTTTCAACTATCGGTTCAAGGTGACAAGAAGTCGCCTACTTATCTTGGTATGACTGTATTAATGTAGCCCGTTTTGCTTGCACCTGATCAGAAGTAACGATCTTTCATATATGACACTTAAGATGGAAACAATGTCCTTTACGAAATTATCAATAATTGTGACTAGAAGGGGGCAAGCAATCGAGAACCAGCAGTGGATGCCTTGATTCGGCATTCGTTCTTCACAGATTTAGTTCTATGAAAGAGCTCTAACACCAGAAAAAAAAAACAAAGGGATGAACTAGCCTCTTTGCAATTACCTCATCCTTTTCTCATCCTCTTGATCGTCTACGGTTAAATAGCCTTATTTGAGATTGATGACAGTCTTACTGATGACAGTCTTTGCAGTCTTTCTGCCTTCTTTTTATACCTTCCACTATAGTATGGAGGTATATTAAGTTTGTCATTCCATTTGTAACACCTCGAAATATACATATTAGGCACCACAAAGTATATATATTCTTGATCAGCATAAAATTTATGTCGATTTAGCGATGTCTGTCCCTCTGTGGAAATTACAC
The DNA here is from genome assembly GCF_030504385.1 of Musca domestica. Taxonomy (NCBI): domain Eukaryota; kingdom Metazoa; phylum Arthropoda; class Insecta; order Diptera; family Muscidae; genus Musca; species Musca domestica. Next base: position 29,657,811 of record NW_026712328.1, on the reverse strand, counting down.
TAGCTTCCGAACGAATTGAAGTAGATTGATAAGGTTTTACTCAAATGCATATTATGTCTACAGGACTTTTGGTATTGAAAATGGACTATGTAGGTCCACGTTTTCATATAGCGCCCATATAACGGTACCTCCCGATATTGGGTATTTTGATGATTTTAGCGACATTACGCACTGGAATTGTTTCAAATTTGGCATTTGAAGTTCGAAGTGGACACTAACGCCTAAGACAGAAAATTGTCTTCGTATAGCCCCCATACAACGCTACCTCCCGATATTCGGTATTTTGATGATTTTATTTCGAAATGGATACTACAGCCTAAGACAGAAAATTGTCCGTGCAGGTCCACGTCATCGTATAGCCCCCATATAACGGTACCTCCCGATATGCGGTATTTTGATGATTTTAGCGACATTACTCACTGGAATTGTTTCAAATTTGGCATTTGAAGTTCGAAATGGACATTACCGCCTAAGACAGAAAACTGCCTCGTATAGCCCCAATACAACGGTACCTCCCGATATTCGGTATTTTGATGATTTTAGCGACATTTTTTACGGAATTATTTAAAATTTCGTATTTGAAGTTCGTAATGGGAACTACAGTGTAAGACAGAAAATTGACTGTGCAGGTCCAGGTCTTCGTATAGCCCCCATATAACGGTACATCCTGATATTCGGTAATTTGATGATTTTAGCGACATTATTTACCGGAATTATTTAAAATTTCGTATTTGAAGTTCGTAATGGGAACTAAAGTCTGTGACAGAAAATTGTCTATGCAGGTCCAGGCCTATATTCGGTATTTTGATGAGTTTAGGTACAATACCCACCGAAATTGTTTGAGTTGTGGTATTTGAAGTTCGTAATGGCTGCTACAGCCTTTGGTAGAAAATTGTGTATGCTGGTTCAGGTCTTCGCACAGCTCCGATATAACGCTACCTCCCTTTATACGATATTTTGATGATTTTAGTTGCATTATTCGCCGTTTATTTCAAGTTTCCATTTTGAATATGGTAATGACTTATGACAAACAATGCCCATGTAGGTCCACGTCGTATAGACACCAATATAACGGCTATATTAGGTATTTTTAAAATTTTAACAGAATTTTTTAAGGATTTTACTTCCAAATTCGTTCTAAATGGTGGAGGGTATTCAAAGTTCGGCCCGGCCGAACTTACTGCTTTTTAACTTGTTTTATGCTGATTTCGTTGACGAATATAGCCAAGTATCGTGGACAAGCAAATCATATAGGTGAGTCTACCTTTGGAGATACAGAAGGGTATTTTGCTTTTGAAGATGATCGCAAAACAATTCAAAAATCGAAATCTTCCAAAATGGATTTAGACATAAGGGGCTTCTAACAAATTGCAGTGTTGTAGGGTATCACATGGTCGGCCCCGCACGGCTATAGCCTTTGCTTACTTATTTCTTTCTCTTCACTGTTCGTCTTTTGTTTGGTTTCCATAGTCGACGCCGATCTGTCATCTCTGCTGTTAAATACACTCACCCTGGCACCGATTCATGTGCATCTATTGTCCTTTTTAATATTCGAAATTGTCACTTGGTCATAGGGACTCGAATGCTAAGACCCCATTCCATTTCCAATATCGAATATAGTCGATATCCCGACTGACAATTATCCCTGGGTTAGGGGTGATTAAATCGAAATCCCATTAATTCATATTTATATTCGATAGTTTGGGCGAATACTTGATATTACAACACAATTATTAAACCAATATTCTCAACGATAACCAAAGCTACTGGTGTCTTTTGTTGCCAAAATCAGTTCTGACAAAATTCTAATTAAATTCGTAGCCCAACCAATCCTTGAAATATCATTATCCTTACAATTTATTAATTAAACTTCAAAACTAAAAGTTTTTGTTGGATATCTCATCGGTTCCGCAAATACCTTTCTACTCATTTAAAAAATAACTCAATTTTATTATCGAACAATCCCATCATTGGAGAAATTCGAAAAGTGTTGAACAGATAAACTTATTCCAAACAAATAAGATATTCAATTCAATTCTGCAGAAACAGAAACCGCCAACGGAATTACTATCTCAATAGGTGATGAGAATTCAATTCACCGGAATTCCAAATAAATGAAAATTTCATTTCCATTTGTAAAATAAATAAAATGTCATTGGTTTCCCTTGCTCACCCTCTCTTTCTCTCTATCTGCCAATATCTCCTCGGCTTCGTAAATAAAGCAATGAATGCTCATCTTGAAGCTGCGAGCAGCCCTTTGTCCACTATTCTCAGATATTTTCAATTCAATAGTTAAGGTACGTGTTTTGCTTATGGCATTCGAATTTCTTATGAAGTGTTGTAACTCCTATAATTTACAACAACAACCAAAAAAAAAACAACAACAAAACACGAAATACAATAAAAATTTAAGTGCGTTGGTGGACTTTAACAAAACCCAGGCAACCAACGACGACAAACCATTTAACACAAAAAACGAACCAACGAACGACACTTCGACGAATATAGCCAGGCATCTGGCACATTGGCGCCACCCATTAGAGAAATTTAACCATCCAACAAACGTAAGCGGCGAACCATTTTCCATGGTTTGCAATATGAAGACAAATGTCGTAGATAAACGGATGTCATTCAATGGAATCGAAATAAATCTAAAGTTATAACAGGAACAGCACCACGAAAAACTGGAAATTTCCATTGCATAGGAAAAATGTATTGTGACCACGAATTTCCTCCGTTTTTATTGCTGTTGTTGTTGTTGTTGTCGTTGCTGCAACAGCACAACAAACAAATAAACTAAACAACAGCTACGCAGTTCAGGAATAGGAAAGGGATGACGAATGTCGATTTCAAGTTTTCGGGACAATTTTTTTACACTAGAGGTACGTCAGGGTACTATTTTCAGACCAAATGATCTTCTATGGGAGAAGACCAAAGGGTCTTCTATAGCAGAAGACGAAATGGTCTTCTATAGTAGAAGACCAAATGGTCTTCTATAGCAGAAGACCAAATGGTCTTCTATAGCAGAAGACCAAATGGTCTTCTATAGGAGAAGACCAAATGGTCTTCTATAGGAGAAGACCAAATGGTCTTCTATAGGAGAAGACCAAATGGTCTTCTATAGGAGAAGACCAAATGGTCTTCTATAGGAGAAGACCAAATGGTCTTCTATAGGAGACGACCAAATGGTCTTCTATAGGAGAAGACCAAATGGTCTTCTATAGGAGAAGACCAAATGGTCTTCTATAGGAGAAGACCAAATGGTCTTCTATAGGAGAAGACCAAATGGTCTTCTATAGGAGAAGACCAAATGGTCTTCTATAGGAGAAGACCAAATGGTCTTCTATATGAGAAGGCCAAATGGTCTTCTATAGGAGAAGACCAAATTGTCTTCTATAGTAAAAGACCAAATGGTCTTCTGTAGGAGAAGACCAAATGGTCTTCTGTAGGAGAAGACCAAATGGTCATCTATATGAGAAGACCAAATGGTCCTCTATATGAGAAGACCAAATGGTCTTCTAAGACCAAATGGTCTTCTATAGGAGAGGACCAAATGGTCTTCTATAGGAGAAGACCAAATGGTCTTCTATAGGAGAAGACCAAATGGTCTTCTATAGGAGAAGACCAAATGGTCTTCTGTAGGAGAAGACCAAATGGTCTTCCATAGGAGAAGACCAAATGGTCTTCCATAGGAGAAGACCAAATGGTCTTCCATAGGAGAAGACCAAATGGTCTTCTATAGGAGAAGACCAAATGGTCTTCTATAGGAGAAGACCAAATGGTCTTCTATAGGAGAAGACCAAATGGTCTTCTATAGGAGAAGACCAAATGGTCTTCTATAGGAGAAGACCAAATGGTCTTCTATAGGAGAAGACCAAATGGTCTTCTATAGGAGAAGACCAAATGGTCTTCTATAGGAGAAGACCAAATGGTCTTCTATAGGAGAAGACCAAATGGTCTTCTATAGGAGAAGACCAAATGGTCTTCTATAGGAGAAGACCAAATGGTCTTCCATAGGAGAAGACCAAATGGTCTTCCATAGGAGAAGACCAAATGGTCTTCCATAGGAGAAGACCAAATGGTCTTCCATAGGAGAAGACCAAATGGTCTTCCATAGGAGAAGACCAAATGGTCTTCTATAGGAGAAGACCAAATGGTCTTCTATAGGAGAAGACCAAATGGTCTTCTATAGGAGAAGACCAAATGGTCTTCTATAGGAGAAGACCAAATGGTCTTCTATAGGAGAAGACCAAATGGTCTTCTATAGGAGAAGACCAAATGGTCTTCTATAGGAGAAGACCAAATGGTCTTCTATAGGAGAAGACCAAATGGTCTTCTATAGGAGAAGACCAAATGGTCTTCTATAGGAGAAGACCAAATGGTCTTCTATAGAAGAAGACCAAATGGTCTTCTATAGGAGAAGACCAAATGGTCTTCTATAGGAGAAGACCAAATGGTCTTCTATAGGAGAAGACCAAATGGTCTTCTATAGTAGAAGACCAAATGGTCTTCTATAGGAGAAGACCAAATGGTCTTCTATAGGAGAAGACCAAATGGTCTTCTTTAGGAGAAGACCAAATGGTCTTCTATAGGAGAAGACCAAATGGTCTTCTATAGGAGAAGACCAAATGGTCTTCTTTAGGAGAAGACCAGATGGTCTTCTATAGGAGAAGACCAAATGGTCTTCTATAGGAGAAGACCAAATGGTCTTCTTTAGGAGAAGACCAAATGGTCTTCTATAGGAGAAGACCAAATTGTCTTCTATAGTAAAAGACCAAATGGTCTTCTATAGGAGAAGACCAAATGGTCTTCTATAGGAGAAGACCAAATGGTCTTCTATAGGAGAAGACCAAATGGTCTTCTATAGGAGAAGACCAAATGGTCTTCTATAGGAGAAGACCAAATGGTCTTCTGTAGGAGAAGACCAAATGGTCTTCTTTAGGAGAAGACCAAATGGTCTTCTATAGGAGAAGACCAAATTGTCTTATATAGTAAAAGACCAAATGGTCTTCTATAGGAGAAGACCAAATGGTCTTCTATAGGAGAAGACCAAATGGTCTTCTATAGGAGAAGACCAAATGGTCTTCTTTAGGAGAAGACCAAATGGTCTTCTATAGGAGAAGACCAAATGGTCTTCTATAGGAGAAGACCAAATGGTCTTCTATAGGAGAAGACCAAATGGTCTTCTATAGGAGAAGACCAAATGGTCTTCTTTAGGAGAAGACCAAATGGTCTTCTATAGGAGAAGACCAAATTGTCTTCTATAGTAAAAGACCAAATGGTCTTCTATAGGAGAAGACCAAATGGTCTTCTTTAGGAGAAGACCAAATGGTCTTCTATAGGAGAAGACCAAATGGTCTTCTATAGGAGAAGACCAAATGGTCTTCTATAGGAGAAGACCAAATGGTCTTCTATAGGAGAATACCAAATGGTCTTCTATAGGAGAAGACCAAATGGTCTTCTATAGGAGAAGACCAAATGGTCTTCTATAGGAGAAGACCAAATGGTCTTCTATAGGAGAAGACCAAATGATCTTCTATAGGAGAATACCAAATGGTCTTCTATAGGAGAAGACCAAATGGTCTTCTATAGGAGAAGACCAAATGGTCTTCTATAGGAGAAGAACAAATGGTCTTCTATAGGAGAAGAACAAATGGTCTTCTATAGGAGAAGACCAAATGGTCTTCTATTGGAGAAGCCCATGTGTCGACTTTAGGAGAAGACCAAATAGTCTCCTATAGGACAAGATCGAATGGTATTCTATAGGAGAAATCCAAATGGTCTTCTATCGGATATGACCAAATTCTATTGAAAAATACCAAATGGTCTTCTATAAGAGAAGACCAAATGGTCTTCTATAAGAGAAGACCAAATGGTCTTCTATAAGAGAAGACCAAATGGTCTTCTATAAGAGAAGACCAGACGGATGACAAAAACCTCATTGTCATCCGTCTAGAGAAACCTTGTGATCTCCTTTAAACAAGACGTAGTTTATGGTTCTTCCATAGGAGAAGATCCACCATGAATGTGCGTGGAACTTTGTTTTATCATTTTTCAAAAAAAAAGTTCACTCCAACTGGCATCCCTTGAAAAGGGATAGAAATTCGATTTTAGATAACAAAGCCGCATCAACTGAGAAAAGTTTTGCAATGTTGGATGCGTTGAATGTTTTCGGTCTTATTGCCGCTGTTGTTGCTGTTGGTTGTCGTAGTTCGCTTTTTATAATTTATATTTTTTTTAGCGGAAATCCCACCCAAAGAATGCCACAGCTCAACATTCAACTTCGTTTAAATGAATTTGCAAAGTTAGCTGCATTTAACGAATTCTGGAGATAAACAGAATATGATTAAGGATATTTTATGCGTCGAAAGGAAATGAAGTCAATTTCAAATAAATAGGGGGTGAATGAAGTTGGAAATTGTTTATTTCGAAACTATGGACGGAACTCTTTTTTTTAAAGTAGATGTGAATATTCAACAATTGTAGTGACCTACAACATTGTGTTCGCTTTGGTAGCTTTTGTTCTTCAATGCAGCATTGTGAAGCAACCTCAAATGGAAGGCTTTTGAATAATAAGCTTTAGGGTGAGATTCCGAGGCAGCTAATTTTATGAGATTTTATATGTGACATGTAAAAATATTTGAAAAATGTTGAAATCTGCTAAAGGTGCCAGATATAGTGATCAGAAGTATTTGGAAGTGTGAATTTAATGAGAATCGAACAGTTTTTATGCGACTAATTGTTAATCAAAATTTTAATCTTTAGTGGGACAGGTGCCAGAAGTCCGATAAATTCCATGTTGACATCAGATCTCCGGTTGAGAGAATTGTTTTTAAATATGCTTGTTTTGCAAGTTTTGCGAGATATAAGTATTGAAAATTGTGAGACTATATGGGTGAGGATTCAGAAGAGTTGGGCCAATATCAATCATCTTCACATCAGATCTTATGTTAATAAAAATTCAACCGTTCAAATTTTCAACCGTTGTGGGGGTACCAGAAGGAGTGGATCGATATATCCCATTTTCACACCGGATCTTGAGTTAATAAAAATGTTGGGATGTGACTAGGTTGAAAAGAATCGGATTCTCATTTCGAGTTTTATGAGCTTCATGTTTATTCAAAATTATGACCCGTTGTGAGGGAGGTACCATAAGCAGTGGTACGTTCTATCCGCCCTTCATAGCATATCTTGTGACCTCTGTAGGGGAGGTACTTGATGGAGTGGGACAATTTTTGAACCAGATTTGGCACATATAAAAATATTAAGATTTGCAGAGTTTCAACCAAATTGGATGATCCTTTTTGAAAGAAACTAGCAACCTCATCGACAAACCAAAGCATAAAAACCGAAAACGGTGTGTACACCCGAAAATGTTTCTGAATCAATTTACCGTCGTTTTCAATAATTGAACAGTTCGCATACAGCATTGGGACCAATTTTGCAAAGAAACTTGGTAGTCAAGCCAATGCATTGAAGTCAACTGACCATCCTGCACTTGATATACAGGGTGAGATAAAAAAAAAACTGCAACAAAGTCAAACGCCATAATTTCTACATTTTTTTTTTAAATTTTAAATGTCGAAAATACCATCAAATTTTAGAATAAATTTAGATTTGTTCGAATTGGTTACCTTTGCCACGAATTATGGGCTTCAAACGGCCAATGAAACTGTTACACGCTGCCCGAATGTTGGTCTGCGGTATTTTGGCCCATTCCCGGCGAAGTGCTTGCATGAGGTGATCGACACTGTGGTATTTTTTGGTTCCAACCTTGCTTTCCAAAATACTCCAGACATACTAGTCCAACGAATAAGTATCCGGAGATTTTGGTGACCATTGTTCGCTGGAAATGAAGCGAGGAACCTCATTTTGTAACCATTCTTGGGTGGCGCGTGCTGAGTGCTTAGTGCGATTGTGCTGAGTCCTGTTGGAATGTCCAAGGTCTGCGGTCAAAATGTTTGTGTGTCCAAGACTTTAATACACCCTCCAGAATATTTTCGCGATAACATTCGGCATTTATTCTGATGCCACGGTCGATTAATACGAGCGGAGAACACCATGGCCGGTGCTTGAGTTCTCGTGGCCAACCGAAGGTGCACATTTTCAGCTGACCTCTTCGGCAAGTAAAACCGATCATTTGTTTGTTTACAATTTGCTGGACAACGAATATTTTCTCATCGGAGAAAACCAAATTCGGCAGTTCACCACTTTCGGTCAAGCAAAGCAACTCTATAGCTCTTTTCTTGCACTTTTGGAATGAATTTCAATGGCTTTACCCCGAGCTCATTTTTCAATATTTGCCGAAAGGAATGTTGCGATATATTCAGCTCACTTTTCGGCCACTGCGATGCGGGTTTCGATCAAGTCGCTTATTTACTTTTCGAACCATTTCTGCCGATGTTGCTGTTTTCTTCCGCCCACTTCCTTGACGTCGGGCTCGGCTACCAGTTTCACGGTAACGAGTGATGGTACGAGACAGAAAAGATTTATTCATATTTGAATGCTGGAGTGCTCTAACCATAGCCAGTTGAGGTTTTCCAGCATAACATAAATAAATCAAACTATCACGCTTGGAATTCAAGCGTCACGAATAACATTTTTTCTGGAAAATTCTCACCAAAGTGCTTTTATAGGCTTGTAAACAATGTAATTAGCTGCTACTGGAATAATTTTAACAGCCGTCGGACGAATGGCTTAGAAATGACAGCAGTCTGAAGTTGGTTACAGTTTTTTCATATCACCCTGTACATGTTTCATTTGAAATGAAATTTAAGTCTCCCTAATCTGAAATATGCACTTTATAACATGTTGTCCAGATCGGTTCAGATTTAGATGAAACTCCCTCTAAATTGATATCAATGATACACCAACAGCGTTACGTTTGTGCAATGAGGATGAATTTTGAATCATATCCTCTACTTCCGACTAGAATAATTTCAGATTTAGCAATAACTTTGATATATATATATATATATATATATATATATATATATATATATATATATATATATATATATATTTGCTAATATTTAAGCTTCACCAACGCCATAATATGCAATTATATTTGGTACGAAAATTAAAAATGCCTCAGTCAAATTTAGTGGACATCGATTAGGATATAGGTTCCATCTGATTTTTTTTTATTTGATTTTTATACCCTCCACCTTGGAAAGGAGGGTATATTAACTTTGTCATTCCGTTTGTAACATGTCTAATTATTCGTCGTAGACGAATATACATACATGTATATTGTATACATATTTATAATCAGCATAGAATTCTAAGTCGATTTAACGATGTCCGTCTGTCTGTCCGTCTGTCTGTTGAAATCACGATACAGCTCACATTATTTGACGTAGAGCGCCAAAATTTAGCAGGGCAATTTGTATTGTGTCTAGGATGGTTGGTTTTGAAAATGAGATATATCGGTTCACGTTTTGGTATAGTCCCCATATAACGGTACCTCCCGATATTCGGTATTTTGATGGTTTTTGCCACATTTCTTCGCGGATTTGTCTAGAAATTGGTATTTGTTGGTCTTAATGGGTTCTAGCTCTTTTGTATAGGTCCACGTTTTTGTATAGCCCCATATAGCCGTATTTCCCGATATTCGGTATTTTGATGAATTTTGGCACATTTTCCCATGAGTATGTCTAAAAATTGGTATATAGGCTCTAATGTTTCCTTTACCCTAAGGTGGAGGGTATTAAAAGTTGGGCCCGGCCGAACTTAATGTTTTTTATTTGTTTATATTAACAGATCTAAAGCCGCAACAATTCATACATATCTCCAATATAAATTTTTTACCCCAAAACCCATTAGGGCATAATTGCGATCCTCGCCGCCAATATGTCCCATTGTTTTTTACAGAAATTTTAAAATTTGAGCGAGATGGTTTCTTCTAATCATTAAACCCATTCGAATTACATATTCTATTATCGTTGATTTCTATACGTACGCGATTGTTTAACGAATCCACCCGATAATTGTAAGATTGAGTAAACTATTGTTGAAGTTATACCTACCAAGTTTTAAGACCATATCACCAATAGTTTCTTCACCACAAATTTTTAAAAATCTGCGCGTAATCGATCCATTCAAAATAAAATATACGATCGATTACGAAAGTTTTACGATATCGTATAAAAATTCTTGTATCTATATGCCCATTATTTTGGAAGACGAAGCGACCCACTCGAACTTTTAAAAATGTAGTGCCTATGTAAATGTAAATTCGTAAATGTTCTGTGAAAATTTGAGGAAAATCAGTTCAGCCGTTTTCAAGTCTATATTTTGTATTTTCCTATAAACAAACATTATAACACACACACAAAAATTTAGTTTTATAGATATAAAATATAGAAGATATCGTTTTTAGGATATTGATCCGGTTTTGGAATATTTAATAAAAACATGTTACGAATAGTTTGGAATACGCAAAGACTTTGTGCTGAAATTCCAATACTTTCGTTCTCATTCCAAACGCATTTACGTATTAATTTAAAAAAAAAAAACAATTTCTTTTCAAAAAAATAAACAATTCCCTTATAACAAATTCATCAATTAGTAGGCATTGGAAATGCGACGATAAATAACAGCTCGTTGCGCAAATTTAAACGAACAAATATATCTTCATCAAAATTTTGAACGCAGCTGCTTGTAATTTGATTCTTAAATTGGCCATAAATTGAATAATTTGTTTAAATGTTTATAGACCATCGATATGTGAATACAATTGGAAGCGATATTTGTAAAGTGATTGCATTAGATGGGGTCGAATGTGGGGGGAGATAATGAGAATTAATTCGAGATTTTCTTTAGACAGAAGGATTTTTAGAAGTATTCTATTAACAGAGGACTGAATGAAAATCGATTTTTAGCGTTTTCCAAAACCCACAGATTTTTGTTCTCTGGACAGAACACATGCCCAAGGTCGTCTATATATCAAAGACCTTTTAAGTGTTCTATTTAGAAGGAAGATCAGACACAGGTCTTCCTTAGACAGAAAACAGACATTTTAAGAGATCTCAAAAATCAGTGGACCTTTTATAGATAGACAACGTTCTGCAGACATAAGACAATTCGAATGTCTGCTTTAGACCGAAGACTATTCAAAGATCTCCTTTAGACAACTGATAATCCGAATGTCATCTTTAGACAGGGTGAAACCCTCATTATTTCAGGGAAGCATTTTATAGCTTTGACATTTGGCTTCGACATTCATATTAGCCCTATCATGCTTGTTATTAAAAATGTGACATATCTGTCCACGTTTCGGCATGGCCAGCATATTACGCACCCTTCTGATTTTCAGTATTTTGGATGTATTGGCCACAATCTTAAACCAAATCATGTGTAACTTGATATTTAGAGTTCAGAGTAGATATATTCTCTTTGTGTTAATACTTTTCAAGATTGCTCTAGTATTTGGAACAGGCCCCATTTTACTGTACCTCATAATAATCGACAAAATCTCCCCCTGCTATATTTTGTTAAGAAACGCCCATTTTTATTTATTGACTACATATAACGTCACTTCCAAATTAAAGGTATTTTAAGAATCTCTCCTTGCAAAATTTTGCGAAGATAAGTCCAGTATTAGATATGGGCTCTATATAACCGTACTTCCCAATTGTGGGTGTTTTGAGGGTTCGAGACAGATTTTTTTACAAACTTATTTTTTTTTTTTTTGTATTTTGTTTTCTCGGTGGATATAAATTACAAAAATTGCCAATATAGAACCACGCTTAAAGTAGGGTTCCATAGGGCCCTGTGGGGTTAAACAAAACAGAGAAGCATTTCGGTGCTCACATTCATTTGTTTTTTCTTTTGGTTTCAATTTTCAAATATTAATTAGTAAAAATTACCAACATTTAAGGAAGAAAAAATAATTTATCTTTCTGGAGTAGGTTCCGAAGGAATGGGCCAACATTGTCCATTACGTGTTGGAACTAAATGAATATAATATAAATATTGCGACGTGCCAGGTTCGGACTATATTGGTTACTTTCTTCACTTTATATGATAGATGTGATCATTTTTAGAGAATATTAAAATGTGCCTAAGGTACCTGATATAGTCGACCGAGGCATTCCATTTTCATACTTCAATCGAACATTTATATCCAATTTTATGCGAAATCAAGATTCGACATTTATCTCAGTTCTCTGGTTGAAAGAAATATTCAGATATTGCAAGTTGTAAAGAATCTCTGACTTGTTTCGCAAATTATGACCCTTTGTGGGTGAAGCGGTTCGCAGATATATGTCATCTTCACAACAGATATTGTGTTGGTATGTGTGAAATGAAATGAAGAGAGTTGGACGCTTTATTGAGCATTTTGTTTTTCAAAATCTTGAACCCTGTTGGGGAGGAACCAGTAGGAGTGAACCGATATATCCCATCTTCACAGCATGCCTGGTGTAAGTAGAAATAATGGGATGTATGCAATATGAAGATAACCGAATGCCTATTTCGGATTTTATAATCATTTTGGTTATTCAAAACATTGACCCTTTCAGGAGGAGGTACCAGAAAGAATGGTCCTACCATGGGAGTCTTCGTAGTTCTTCATTTTAAAACCTCTCAAACCTCAGAAACTTTTTTTAACAGATTTTGAGTTGATAGAAATATTGAGATGTGCCAAGTCTGAATGTAATCGAATGTTAATTTCGCATTTTATGGTTATTCAAAAATTTGACCCTTCGTGGGGGAGGTACCAGAAGGAGAAGACCGATATATTCCATCTTCATTTGGAATCGTACGTAAATTTCGCGTTTTATAGCTTTTAAAAAATTTGACCCTTCTTGGGGGAGTTACCAGAAGGAGAAGACCGATATATTCCATCTTCATACCAGACCCTGGGTTGATTATAATATTGTGATGTGTGTAATTTGAATAAAATCGGACTCTTATGTCACATTTTATAAAATGATAATTATTCATAATTTTGACCCTGTATGGAGGAGGTAGTTGATGGCGTGGACGTATATTGCCTATTTTCCCACCTGACCTAACACTAATGCAAATATTGAGATTCACAAAGTTTAACCAAAATCGGATTATCATTTCTCTTTCTGTGCAGTAAAATATTTTCCTTAAAAAGTTCGACCCTTTGTTGTGGAGGTACCAGAAGAAGTGGACCGATATTGTTCATCTTCGAACTCGATCTAAGTACGACCTTTTGTGGGGGAGGTACCAGAAGAAGTGGACAGATATTGTTCATCTTCGAACTCGATCTAAGTTTGATAATAATATTACGATGTACCAAGTTCGGACCAAATAGAATAGTTCCTTCAAGAGTTATCGTGCGCACAAACTAGGCAGGCAGACAGACAGATGGACGGACGGTCATGGTTAGATCGACTCCAAATGTTCTGAAACGGATTTGATTCAAAGAGGCCTAGAGTTTAAAACCCATTATTTCGATGAGGCACGTTTTGCCCGGAACAAAATATATTTGGCAGTTCTTCGTTGGACGGAAGATAGTATGAAGGGTATATTAAGTTTTTCATTCCGTTTACAACACCTCGAAATGGATACTACAGTCTAAGACAGAAAATTGTCCATGCCCATGTCCATTGTCTGTGCAGGTCCACGTTTTCGTATAGCCCCCATATAACGGTATCTCCCGATATTCGGTATTTTTATGATTATAGCGATACTATTCACCAGAATTGTTCCAAATTTGGTATTTGAGGTTCGTAATTGATACTACAGCCTAAGACAGAAAATTGTCCGTGCAGGTCTACGTTTTCGTATAGCCCCCATATAACGGTAGCTCCCGATATTCGGTATTTTGATGATTTTAGCGACATTATTCACCGGAATTGTTTCATATTTTGTATTTAAGGTTCGTAATAGATACTGCAGCCTGAGACAGAAAATTGTCTGTGCAGGTCTACGTCTTCGTATAGCCCCATATAACGGTACCTCCTGATATTAGGTTTTTGGTGTTTTTAGCGACATTATTCACCGGAATTGTTTCAAATTTGGAATTTGAAGTTCGAAATGGATACTACAGCCTAAGACAGAAAATTGTCCGTGCAGCTCCACGGCTTCGTATAGCCCCTATATAACGGTACCTCCCGATATTCGGTATTTTGATGATTTTAGCGACATTATTCACCAGAATTGTTCCAAATTTGGTATTTGAGGTTCGTAATTGATACTACAGCCTAAGACAGAAAATTGTCTGTGCAGGTCTACGTTTGCGTATAGCCCCCATATAACGGTACCTCCCGATATTCGGTATTTTGATGATTTTAACGAAATTATTCACCGGAATTGTTTCAAATTTGGTATTCGAAGTACATAATAGATACTGCAACCGAAGGCAGAAAATTGCCTGTGTAGGTCCACATTTTGGTATAGCCCCCTATAACAGTACCTCGCTACATTGATGATTTTAGCTACATTATTCAACTTTTTTTTCAAGTTTCGTAGTTTATTACTGTAATGGCTTATGACAAATGTTGCCTATGCAGGTCCACGTCGTCGTTTAGATCCTAATATGATGGCTACATTTGGTATTGTTAAGTTTTTAACAGAATTTTTAACGATTTTTTTTTTTTTTTGAAAATTTCCAAATTCGTTCCAAATGGTGGAGGGTATTCAAAGTTCGGCCCGGCCGAGCTTACAGCTTTTTTACTTGTTTCTTCTACAGAATGAAGATATTCCAAAAGGCTTATACATATAAACAGAAAACGACAAAATATTATTGTAGGTATTCTGAGACAAAAAATCTTTTGATGGACTTCTATAGAAGGTCTTCATTAAATATAAAAATATTTTATAAATCGTCCATATATAGAAGACTTTTTGAAGGTCTTTTATAGATTTAAGATCTTTTAAAGGTATTTTCTATACATTTCTTCATTAGACAGGTGAAATTTGGTAGGCTTTTTAGATAGGAGATATATCATAAGTCTTCTTTAAGCAGATGAAAGAAAGAAAGATGCACTTCTTTAGATTGAAGATCTTTGGAAGGTCTTCTATAAAATAAAAACCTTTTTAAGGTTTTCTATACACTGAAGGTCTGTTGGGTGTGTTCTGTAGACATGGGAGTCTTCGTAGTTCTTCATTTTAAAACCTCTTTTAGACAGAAACTTTTTGAAGGTCTTCTATGTAGGTCTCTCTTATATCGTTACACGTCACGTCTATAGGTGCCAATTAAAAGATTCAACAGAAAATATTATTTAGAACTTAATAATACCATTTTGTCACATATGCCGACCCACTCCAATACACAAGAAAAAGTAAAACAATTAAACAAAACAAACGTGCGCCATATAAAAATGATTTATGAATAATGCAGAGCATAGAGAAAGAGAGAACATTTGCTATTTGCAAATAAACACCAACAACCACTGTGTATCTCATTCTCATTCATTCATCTAGGCATTCATTTTCATTTAGCTAGGCAGCCAGCCAGTCGGACTGCCAGTCAGCCAGCCATCCAGCCCGCCATTGAGTGAGCTAGTCATCCAGCCACCATACCATACATGATCAGAGCATATTCATATTCCACTTTAGTGGTGACGATGCCCAGACAATTGTGATGGTGATGGCATTGCCGGCAGCATTCTTCTGCATATGTACACCCGTATGTACGTCTAGATGTCCATAGTTCGTCGACTGACTGGAAAATGACCTACACCACAGTACGACGTACACTCACGATACAAAGGAATACAAATGCAGACGAGCCGAACCACCAATCGTCAACCACACACACACACTACATTGATGTTCACTGGGAATTTTTATTGTCCACAAATTCCACCATAATTTTTTGTCGTTAGATTTTTATTCAAATTATGATTTAAAACTATCAATTGAATATTATTTTCCTACTGGTTTCGAGGAGGAAAAGGAGGAGGAGGTCCGAATAGACTGTGGAGGGAAAACGAAGAGGAGGTATTTATTTAAATTATTGTTGGTTATAATAATGATTGCAGATATATTTTGTTGCATTGAAATGAATGATGACTTAGGACAATACATTGCCACAAAGCAGATTGTTATTGTTTTTTTTCACAATAATAATAATTGATATTCACACAAACACACACACGCACACACCAAAGGACTAATGAGTAACAAGGGAGTCGGGTAATTTATTGTCAAATGATTGGACATTTATCGCATAGAAATGTACTTTGGTGATGGATGGAGATTTTATTGTAGTAGTTTAAAATCAAGTCCTACTATAACTTATAAATAAATTATAAGTTTAGCATGTTTTATGTTAAGAAGAACTTATTTGGAATGGGCGAGGTTAATTTTTATGCAACCTTATATATCTTGAAGGTGCAGTATATACAATTTGATATTCCCATTTAATTTTTACAATGGAATTGTTCCAGAAAATATAAATAAAAGACTTTCCGAAGGTTCAGTTTAATAGAACCTAAGTAGAATTGTTAAATTCTGCAATATAACATATCAGCCATACGATTTGGAATGTTGTATTAACTAACGTCTCTTCACTTTCCTACGATTTCCAGTACTAGAGATTGGTCCAATACTGAGAAACATGGCCATTACACATCGGATTAATTAGTCATCATTTTAAAAAAAGCATCTCACCCAAAGTAGATAAGTTTTATGGAAATATTAGATATAGATATTCCATATTTATTTTGGTATTTATCTATATAAAACCAGTATGGAAAAGTCAAAAGTCGGGCGGGGCAGACTACAGAGCTCTCGTAACAAAAAAAAATTATTTCAAGTAAACAATACATTTGATAGCACTTTGGAAGGATTATATTAAAAAAATATATATTGGAGCCGAGTCCCACAAAATGGAAACGTACGTCCCGAAATTCACTCAATTTGGGCTGATATTAGCCATAATTTGCAGAATAAACCTGAAATCGGATTAAGGATATTTAGGGGAGCTATATTCAAATCTTAGCTGAAACATATACAGGGTGAGATGAAAAAACTGCAACCAACTTCAGATTTCTGTCATTTCCAAGCCAATCGTCCCACAGCTCTTCAAAATATTGCAGTGACAGATCATTATATTGTTTACAAGCGTACAAAAGCATTTTGGTGAGAATTTTTCAGAAAAAAGTTAGTCGAGATGGAATTTAAGCGTGATTTCTTTATATTTGGCGGGAAAACCAAAGTGGCTATCCAGCATTTATATGTGAATAAATATTTTGTGTCTCGTATCATTGCTCGGTACCGTGATACTGTTAGCGTAGCTCGACGTCAAAGAAGTGGTCGAAAAAAAAACAGCAAAATCAGCAGAAATAGTTCGTAAAGTAAAGAAGCGACTTGATCGAAACCCGCGTCGCAGTGGCCGAAAATGGCTCGTGAGCTGAACATATTGCAATATTCCTTTCGGCAAATATTGAAAAATGAGCTCGGGGTAAAGCCATTGAAATTCCAAAAGTGCAAGAACTTACAGCGCAACAGACTCAAAAGAGCTAAAGAGTTGCTTCGATTGGCTAAAACTGGTGAACTGTCAAATTTGTTTTTTTTTTTTTTCAATGAGAAAACATTCGTTGTCCAGCAGTTTGTAAACAAACAATATGATCGAGACTTCTTGCCAAAGAGTTCAGTTGAAAATTTGCACCTTTGGTTGGCCACCAGAACTCAAGCGCCGGCCGTGGTGATGGTGTGGGTCGCCATAACAGCCGATGGTCGCTCGCCGCTCGTATTAATCGACCGTGGCATCAGAATAAATGCCGAATATTATCGCGAAAATATTATGGAGGGTGTATTAAAGCCTTGGGCACGCAAGAATTTTAGCCACATACCTTGGACCTTTCCAACAGAACTCAGCACCATCGTACTCAGCACGCGCCATCCAAGAATGGTTACAAAATGAGGTTCCTCGCTTCATTTCCAGCGCACAATGGCCACCAAAATCTCCGGATACCAATCCGTTTTTGTGTTTTTATCTCACCCTGTATATGAGACCTATAGATATATCTGAACCGATTTTGATTTACGTGCTTCTAGACTGAATTCTCGAATGTACTAAAATTCAGGACTTTTGGACTAATATTTGCCATTTGGTGCACAATTAACCCGAAATCGGGTGAAGATATGTATGGGAGCTATATCTAAATTTGATCCGATTATCACCAATTTCAATAGGGTTCGTCCTTGAGTCAAACAAATATTGTTTGGAAATTTTCATCTCAATTGGATAATAAATGCGACTTTAATTTTGTTCACAAGAATACTTGGACGGACGAAGGGACTGACATGCATAAATCGACTCAGAAAATGATTCTATGAAGATCTTAAAAGTAACTATGGGTCTATCTTGCTTTCTTCTCCATGTTACAAACAAATGCACAAAGACATAATAACCTTATTACAATGTGGTGTAGGGTATAATGATCAAAACTGTTCCAGAAGCAAGTACCAAGAAAATGAGTGGGCTGATAAATTCGATATTCATATTAGGTTTCTGGTTGAGAGAAGTATTCTGATGTACCAAGTTTGAATTAATTCGCGAGTTGAGAAATATAAGTTTTGATCATTCTTTTGGTTTTGTGGGGAGGTCCAAGATGGGGTGGGCCGATACTTATCATATTCACGCTAACTTTGTGTTTGCAGAGATATTGGTATGTTCAAAATTTGAAGATAATCTGATTTAAAGAGCGTTTTGTTATTCAAAATGTTGAGCCCTTTGTATAGATTGTATCCGGAGGAGTGGACCGATATAGTCCATCTTCATACCAGATATTGTGTTCGTTAAAATACTGGGATTTCTGAAATTTATAAATATAATTATTATAAGAGATATAACTATTCAAAATGTTGACCCTTTGTGAGTGAGATACTTGATGGAGTGGGCCGATATGGTTCATTTTCGCACCTGAACTAGCACTAATAAAAATATGGGGGTATGCAAAATTTGCTTAAAATAGGGTGATCCTTCTTAAATGTATGGTAAATTATTTTCAGAACAGTGTTGGCATGTTTGTTCGGGATACCATAATATATTGTTGTTGCAAACAGTTGTTTTTATAAAAACAAGGTTTGCTTATTAGTGGAAAAAATTGGTAATGTTTACCAGGGGGTAAGTAAAGCAGGGAATACCTTTGTTTCGGAAAGAGCCACCAATCCTCATCAGTTCCCTTGTTTTTGTCTGGGATATTCTTCCTAGGAGTTTTCATTTAAAAATAACTCCAATGACTCCAAAAAATCTGTTTTTACCCAAGGGAAGAAATCGTAAGCTCAATAGAAGAGGAACGAAAAATTACATAAAACTAAAATTCTTTCGGAAAATCTTCTAAATCTTTCAGCAGTACTTATAAACATTTTCATCTCTCTCGACTTGTTATGCTTTGGTTTTACCTGTTACAATAAAAACCCCTTCGTCGACCATGCCTTGTCTATTAATAGAATAGTCTTGTCATGTTTGTTGGAATACCATAGTATTTTGTTGCTGCAAAAGAGTCAGGATTAATCCCATTATTGTTGTTCTTAAAAAACAATATTTTCTGTGAAATTTTTGGCTTTTATGGGGATGGACTAGAAGAAGTGGACCGATCTTGCCCATATCAGAATTTAAAAGTTTGGTAATAATATTACGTTGTTTCAAGTTTGGACCAAATCGAATACTCCGTTCGAGAGTTATCGTAAGCATCTGACAGCCGACAGACGGACGGACACCCCTTGGCTCCAAATGTCCTGATCAAATTTTTTGGAATGAATGGCGGGATTTGATCAGAAAATATAGTCGCCAAATTACATTGAAATCGTTACAGATTTGGGTATAGCTCCCATATATATTTTCGGCCGATTTCATGTATTTGATGCATTAAACATGCTGTGTACGCCACATTTCAAAAAAATTTGGAATGTGTGATGGAATTTGTCTGAGAAATGTACTAGCCAAATTACATTGAAATCGGTACGGATTTGGATATAGCTCCCACACATATTTTCGACCGATTTCGTTTATTTAATGCCCCAAATGTGATATAGCAAACGCGATATGTATGTGTGACGGGATCTGATCAGAAAATAAATTTGTCAAATTATATTGAAATCAGTTCAGATTTGGATATAGCTCCCATATATATTTTCGGCCGATTTTACATATTTGATCCACTAAACACGATACGTATGTCCGATTCCAATTAAATTCGGCATGAGTGACTAAATTTGGTACAAAAATAAGTTTGTCAAATTATATTGAAATCGGTTCAGATTTGGACATAGCTCCCATATATATTTTCGACCGATTTCGTTTCTTTGATGCCTCAAACACGTATGTATGTTCGATTCCAATATAATTTGGAATGAGTGACGGAGTTTAAAAATAAATGCTAATTTATATTCAAATCGGTTCATATTTGGATATAGCTCTCATATATATTTTCGATCGAATTCGTTTATTTGATGTAGCAAACGCGATATGTATGTGTGACGGGATTTGATCAGAAAATAAATTTGTCAAATTATATTGAAATCGGTTGAAATTTGGATATAGCTCCCATATATATTTTCGGCCGATTTTACATATTTGATCTACTAAACACGATACGTATCTCTAATTCAAAAGAAATTCAGCATGAGTGACTAAATTTGGTACAAAAATATATTTTTTTTTAATTATATACAAATCGGTTCAGATTTAGATATTGCTCCCACATATATTTTCGGCCGATTTCACATATTTGATGCACCAAACACTATACATATGTCCGATTCCAATGAAATTCGGTATGAGTGACTAAATTTGGTACTAAAATAAATTTGCCAAATTATATTGAAATCGGTTGAGGTTTGGATACATCTCCCATATATGTTTTTCGGCCGATCTCATGTATGTTATGTACCAAACACGATATTTTTGTCCGATTCCAATAATATCAGAATGTGTGGCGGAATTTGGTTACAAAAATAAATTTGTCAAATTAATTAGAAATTTATTACGGAAAGTATGTTTCAACCTCGAATTCTCTAATTGCAACAGAAATGCCAATCAAAAGATTGCAGTTTCCGGCACGCTTGGCTTTTGCTGTGAAATTAATAAATCCGAAGGACAAACTTATCGTGTAAGCGGACTAAGCTTGTCATGTTCCTGGTTTTCTCATGGTCAGCTGTTCCTGGCATTTTCACGCGTTGGAAGACCGAGCTGTTGGTTTGTTTACACTTTAATGCGTAAACATTAAAATAATTACTTTTTTTAATTTTTTGAATTTGTGTTTTTTTTTTATATTTTTAAGCCAACAAATATTCATATATAAAATTCTGAATGCATATAAAAGCGAAGCGCGCCGGAGGAATCTTAATTCGAAAATTTCCAGAAGTTTTGAAGAGGGGGAACTTGCCTCTCTATTTTGATTACTTTCCGATGAAAACTTTCAAAACGTCGATACACTTGTCTTCTTTATTTAGCTCTACTTTTATATCTGCAGAGTGTATCAGTCATAAGCAGGCCTGCAAATGCGAGACTTTTTTTGGCGAAACGCCGATTTAAACTCCAATTTTTCTTACACTCCAAGGTCGGAGTCAACTACAAACCAAATTAATATTTATTCTATGAGATTGCCAACTAGAGAATAATATGAACGTTAAACAATAAAACTGATTGTCTAAAGGAAAAAGTAGGTTAAAACATAAGAAAAATACTCTAGGAAAATTTTAAATACTTTAATATATATATATATCAAGTTTTTCAAAATTTGCGGTAACTGCTTTGCACTCATAGAACACCGCCCAATCAATTATCTACAGCTTCATAATTTTCTGCTACCGGTAATTTGTTTCTCTTCTCCCCTCACTCTCTCCAAAATTCCTCACTCATCTGTAAAAAGATAATATCGAGACTAAAAAAAACACCTCAAATTTGTTCTACAATCAGGATAACAAATATTACCAACTTGATGCTGTTCATTTCATTTCATTGGCCAGCCAAAGCTGAAGAGATGGAAAAAATGATATCGAATTCATGGCTCCAATTAAATTAATTTATATTTTAAACAAGCAATTCATATGTTTCAAGTGGTGGTGTTGCATTTTTTATGAAATTCATTTTTGGTTCAATCTCCTATTGCTGCCAGATTTGTGGAAGCACGTGTGTGTGTCTGGGAGTCGTCGTGTGTGTGTGTGTGTGTGTGTGTGTGTGAGTTCGAGACTACTGATGTTATTTATGCATAAATCCAATTGAGGTCTTTAATTGATACAAAACACAAATACCTTCATCAGCATCAACAGCAACAAACATCATCTGAAAATTTGTATTTACAAAATAACAACAACAACAACAAAGGCATAAAAAATCCTATAAACGAAGCATGGGCTGAAAAGTTTCGTTTGAAGTGGAAAATCTAGATTGCGGTCATTTCATATTGAAATTATGTTATATTGTTATAAAAATAGAGAAAACAAGTAAAACAGCTGTAAGTTTGGCCAGGCCGAACCCTCCACCATTTGGTATAAATTTTTCAGAAAAATAAAATCTGTTAAAAATTCTGTTAAAATCTTAAAAATACCGAAAGTAGCCGTATATTAGCGTCTATACGACGACGTGGACCTGCACAGACAATTTTCTGTCATAGGCTGTAGCATTTATTATGTAATTCAAATACCAAATTTGAAATAGTTCCGGTAAATAATGTCGCTAAAATCATCAAAATACCTCATATCGGGAGGTATCATTATATGGGGGCTATACAAGGACGTGGACCTACATGACCCATTTTCAATACCAAAAGTCCTGCAGACAATACAGTTTTGAGTAAAACTTTATCAACCTACTTCACTTTGTTCGGAAGCTAGAGTGATTTCCATAAACGGGCAGGCGGATAGACGGACGGACATCGCTAAATCGACATATGCTGATCAAGAATATATATACTTTGTGGGGTCTAAAATGTATATTTTGAGGTGTTACAAACGGAATGACTATGGTGGAAGGTATAAAAAGAGAAGATTATGAATGTAGAGCTAAAAATAGAATACACTTGTACCGGCGTTTTGAAAGTTTACATAGGCCGCAAAGTAATCTATAAAGAGGGGCCCCCGTTGTTCCACCTTTTTTTTAATTTGTATACCCTACAACAGCATGTGTTGGGGTATTATAAGTTTGATTGGGCAAATAATTATTTAACACCTCGAAATATTGGTTTCCCACATAGGAAAGTATATATGGATCTTCCGAACTCGCCAAGCCAAGTCGATCTAGCTATGCATGTCCGTCCGTTTGTGCATGTTAATTTGTTGAAATTGACCAAAAACTGAAAAATGTCCTAATTTTGCAGTTTCTCTATAGGTCGCAATTATAGATCAAATGACGCGGATGTTAGCATGGGGCTAGAGTTTAGGGCTGGGCAGAAGCCTTCCAATTTGGATGGTCATCGGGTAATGTTTAGTGGGTGATATAGCCCATAACATTTGACTTAAATAAACATCAAATTTTGCATTAAACCGCGAATATTTTAATCCCGGGGACATCACAACTAGATGAAATGGTCAATTTTGACCGTTACGTAGAAGCCGATAGTAAATATATCGGATATATATAGCGAACTATATACAATGAGTACAGGTTGAGATGGAAAACCTGCAACCAACTTCAGACTGCTGCCATTTCTAAACCACTCGTCCGACAGCTGTTAAAATTATTCCAATGACAGCTCATTATATTCTTTACAAGCGTAGAAAAGCATTTTGGTGTGAATTTTCCGAAAACAAGTTATTCGTGATGGAATTCAAGCGTGATAGTATGATTTCTTTATATTTGGCTGGAAAACCACAAGTGGCTATCGTTACAGCACTCCAGCATTTAAATGTGAATAAATCTTTTGTGTTTCGTAGCCCGGCGTTAAGGAAGTGGACGGATGGAAAACAGCAACGTCATCAGAAATGATTCGAAAAGTAAAGAAGCGACTTGATCGAAATCCGCATCGCAGTGGCCGAAAAATGGCTCGTGAGGTGAACATATCGCAATATTCGGTTGGAAAATTTTAAAAAAATGATTTCGGGGTAAAGCCTTTTAAATTCCAAAAAGTGCAAGAACTTACGCCGCAACAGAAATAAAATAGACTCAAAAGATCTAAAGAGTTGCTTCGGTTGGCCGAAAGTGGTGAACTGTCGAATTTGGATTTCTCCGATGAGAAAACATTCGTTGTCCAGCAGTTTGTTAAGAAATAAAATGATCGTGTTTACTTGCCATGGCCATGGTGATGGTGTGGGTCGCCATAACAGCCGATGATCGCTCTCCGCTCGTATTAATCAACTGTGGCATCAGAATAAATGCCGAGTATTATCGCGAAAATATTCTGGAGGGTGTATTAAAGCCTTGAGCACGCAAACATTTTGGCCGCAGACTTTGGACATTCCAACAGGACTCAGCACGCGCCACCCAAGAATTGTTACAAAATGAGATTCCTCGCTTCATTTCCAGCGCACAATCGCCACCAAAATCTCCGGATACCAATACGTTGGACTATTGTGTCTGGAGTATTTTGGAAAGCAAGGTTGGCACTAAAAAATACCTAAGTGTCGATCATCTCAAGCAAGCGCTTCGCTGGAAAATTGCCAAAATACCCCAGAGCAACATTCGAGCAGCGGTGACGGTTTCATTGGCCGTTTGAAGGTCATAATTCGTGCCTAGGTGACCAATTTGAACAAATCAAAACTTTTTCTAAAATTTGATGCTATTTCCGACATTTTTTGCTTCATTCAACAAAATTTGAAAAAAAAAATGCAAAAATTATGGCGTTTGGCTTTGACTGAAATCGGATGATACATATGAAAGGCAGCTATAACTATATCTGAACCGATTTTCTCCGAATTCAATGTCATTACTTCTAGACTGAAGTCGGTCGGATGTACCGAAATTCAGGACATTGGACTGATATTGCCTATTTGGTGCGCAATTAAAACGAAATCGGTTGAAGATATATATGGAAGCTATATCCAAATCTGAACCGATCTTGAAAAATTCGGCAGAGGTATTTCCGAGCTCCATAAGATATCTGGTACCAAATATCATTGTTATCGAATGTATATTGAGGATATGAGTGACTTATACACCAAATCGGATGAAACATATATATGGCTATATCTGAAACGATTTCCGACCTGCATTTTGTTTAAAAGAATACAAAGACAGATGGACTGCCATGATCCTTAAAAGCAACTATGAATCTATCTCGCATCCTTCTCCGTGTTACAAACAAATGCACAAAGACATAATACCTTTACCACAATGTGGTGTAGGATATAAAAAGGTTTATAGTTGGTATGATCTACTTCATATAAGTTCCAAATATAAATGTTTTTTTTTATGTTACGGGTAGGGCATGATATAGTCGCCCCAGTCCGAATTTTAAACCTTTTTTTTACTGTTCTCTTTTATTTTACAAATTTTAATTTTTTATTGACTGCGAGCTATTGTTAATCATGGTCGAAAAATCGACTTAGGATTTGGATTTTAATCAAAAATGACTCGTGGAGTTGAATTCCCAAAAATGGCTTAGTTTTACGACCTGTGACTGCAAGAATTTCATCATTGTTTTTTTTTTAACTTTTTATACCCTCCACCACTGTATGGTTTTGTAACACCTCGAAGTATACACTTTAGACCCCACAAAGCATATATAGTCTTGATCAGAAAAAAGTTATATGTCGATGTCCGTCCGCCTGTCCGCCTGGGAAATGTATATTATGTATATTATATATTATGTCTGCAGGCCTTTTGGTATTGAAGATGGGCCATGTAGGTCCACGTTTTGGTATAGCCCCATACAATGATATCTCCCTATTTTCGGTATTTTGGTGATTTAAGCGAAATTTCTTCAAATTTGGTATTTGAAGTTCGTAATGAATACTACGGCCTACGACAGAAAGTTGTCCGTGCAGGTCCACGCCTTCCTATAACCCCCATATAACGGCACCTCCCGATATTCGGTATTTTAATGATTTTAGCAATATTATTCACCGAAATTGTTTCAAATTTGGTATTTGAAGTTCGAAACAGATACTACAGCCTATGACAGAAAATTGTCTATGCAGGTCCATGTCTTCGTGTAGCCCCTCATTTAATGGTACCTCCCGATGTTCGGTATTTTGATAATTTTAGCGACATTATTCACCGAAATTGTTTTAAATTTGGTAATTGAAATTCGCAATGGATATTACAGCCTAGGACAGAAAATTGCCTGTGCAGGTCCGCATCTTCGTATAGCTCCCGTATTTTTAAGATTTTAATAGAGTTGGAATATGTCGGTACATTCCTCCTAGTAACTCCCATAAAAACCGTCAATAATTTAACAGTTTTAAATCTGATCTACTCTACGGTCAGATTGCATCGGCCGTTGGCAAACCAAATGAAACTTTCCAACCTGCTGGAAAGCCCAATACTTTTCGGCCCATGATTTAGTTATACAATCATCTAGTCTGGCAGTCATCTGACCAGCAATTCAAGCAGCAAAATGAAATCAATTGAATATAAAGTTGTAACAAAATTTTAATTTGTTTCGAAATGAAACTTCAAACTATTAGACTTTTTTTCTCTACAAAATGTTGCAATGAAACCAATTACTGCCGGGTGATGTTGTTATCGTTTGTGTTGTTGTTGTTGTTGTTGGTTTTTTGCCTATCACAACAAGTGGACCATAACATGCAGGGATTGAGAGAATAAATAGAAGGACTCTTTATTTGTTTTTTTTTTGCTGTTTTCAAAAAGTAAATGTAATTTTATTGATTTGATTAAATCTAATCGACCAGGATATATATTGTGGCTTTAAAGCTAAGTGAGAGGATGAGATGGTATAAAAACTTGTGAATGAATTTGGCAGCAACAAAAACAAAGTTCCATTTATTTTTCTGTTATCTTGACTTGTTCACAATAACATTGCTTGGTTTCTCCATCGCCCTCGTTGCCATAATCAAATGATGGTGCAAAATATTATTTGGTTTGATTCATATTTCATTTCAATACCTAATCTTTTTGCCATCATTTATTCTCTCTAAAAATCTATGGATTTATGGACTTATTTATCCACAATCGTATCTGATGTTGGCTTGTGGTCATTTTGGCTGTAAGCAATGGCAGGATGTAAGCAAGCTGCAGCAACAACATCGACATCATCATCATCGACACCACCACAAATTCCCAAATATTGACGCCAGCCAGTTGTTAAACGATAATACAATTCTCTTGGGAGATAAGCACTGCCAGGGATACACGAAAGATACGAATGAAATGATAACAAAAGCCAAGTCATAGCGTTCAGCGTTTTTTCCTTTTATTTTACATTGCGATTCACACGTTCCCATTTTCGCGTTTATCTGAAAAAAAAAAAAAATAAATGAGTAAAGGATTCAGTTTTGTGGTCTAACCCTACAGTATTGTGTGATAGGTATATGGGAATTTAGAATATTTGAATGCGATTTTCCTCATTGCATTCTTGGGGAACTGTCAAACTATTTCCACACAATATGGAGAGTAAAAATTAAAATTAAAATATTATTTGGCCTTATGTAGTAATATCTGCCTTTTAAATCGTGTTTTATGTTCATTTTCATACTCTCCACCATAACTTTGTCATTCCGTTTGTAACTCCTCCAAATACTCATGTCAGACCCAGCAAAGTATATATATTCTTGATCAGCGTAAAATTCTAAGTCAATTTATCGATGTCCGTCTGTGTGTCTGTCTATTGTAATCACGCTATCCTTCGAACGAATTGAGATATAAGGCTAAAATTTTGCACACATGTTTACTTTTCCAGTAGGCAGGTTAAGTTCGTAAATGGGCCATGTAGGTCCACGTTTTAATATAGCCTCCATATAATGGTACCTCCTGATATTCGGTATTTTGTTATAATTTTAGCGACATTATTCACCTGAATTGTTTCAAGTTTGGTATTTGAAGTTCGAAATGGGTTCTACACCCTAAGGCAAAAAATTGTCTGTGCAGATCCACGTCTTCGTATAGCCTCCATATAATGGTACCTCACGATATCCGGTATTTTGATGATTTTAGAGACATTATTCAACGGAATTGTTTCGAATTTGGTATTTGCTGTTCGAAATGGATACTACAGCCTAACAACGAAAATTGTCTGTACAGGTCCACGTCTTCGTATAGACCCCATATAACGTTACCTCCCTATATTCGGTTTTTTGATGATTTTAGCGATATTATTAACCGGAATTGTTTCAAATTACGTATTAAGAGTTCGTAATAGGAACTTCAGTCTGTGACAGAAAATTGTCTATGCAGGTCCAGGTCTTCGCATAGGCCCCATATATCAGTACCTCCCTATATTCGTTATTTTGACGATTTTGGGTACAATACTCACCGAAATTGTTTGAGATGTCGTATTTGAAGTTCGTAATGGATGCTGCAGCCTATGGCAGAAAGTTGTCTATGCAAGTCCAGGTCTTGGTATAGCTCCGATATATCGGTATCTCCCTATACAGGGTTGTCCATATTCGACGGACCCATCTGGCAACGCCATAACTTTTGACAGAGATGTGACATCGCTTAATGACATACCGCGTTTGAAGCGTCAGTCCAAGCAGATTTTTACCATAAACCAATAAAGGCCACGAGAGCGCTCTGAAATTTACATTTAACAGAAGAAGTCAATTGTGAAAACTCAACGTGCTTTTAAAACATTAAAAAATGTGAGAAGTGCGCCTTCTAAGAACACCATTAAGCGTTTATACGAAAAATTTTCGACTGGTAAGGCTCTTTCTAATCCGAAAAGGCCATATAAAAGTCGACCAAGGCGATCAGCCGAGAATATCGCTGCCGTACGAGCCAGTGTTGAGAGGTCCACAAGAACATCCCAAAAACGCCGTTCTCAGCAGTTGGGCATGGCTCGGTCCACTTTACAACGGATTATTCGCATTGATTTGCATTTGTTCCCGTACAAAATTCAATTGACGCAAAGAATGTTGCCTGCGGACAAGTCTCGTCGATTGGAATGGGCCCAAAGAGTCATGGGTCCGTCGAATATGGGCAACCGTGTAATTTAACAGAATTTTTAGTTTTTGAAAATTTTGAAATTCGTTCCAAATGGTGGAGGTATTTCAAAGTTCGGCCCGGCCGAACTCACTGGTATTTAACTTTTTTAATATTAAAGCAGGTTTTAAGTTCGCGAAAAATTATGACAAACCTATTAAAAATAGAATGTAGTGGAAGATCCATAGTTCGTGACGGATAGATTTGAAATAAACGAAAAACTCGCTCGAATTTGTTTAAAGAATGAAACTCATTCGAGTTCGGGCGAGAGCGCTCACTGGGAGCAGAAAATTAAACGAGCAAACTTAATTTTTCGATGTCGCTCAAATATAGGAGAGGATATTTTTCTCGTTTTTAAGTGGGAACCAAATTAGTTTAAAATCCAGTAGATTCTACTCTTGACGGGCACTCTTTCGGTTTTTGTTATACCGTTGTTATATTTCTATGCATGTGTATTCTTCTGTAGAATATCACAGCCCCTCTTCCCTACTTTTCCTTGAAATCTGATATTTTATATTAAGGCCACTGTTCATGTGTGGCCTGAATACATGGAGGTGGTTTCGAAAATGTGTACTATAATTGCACGGAATGTACTGAATGGTACCATCTAAAATTTGATAACTATTGGTATCTGAGATTGAGATTTGAAGGTAGGATTGAAAATGCGTTTTACAGTTGGTTGAAATGTACTAAATTTATCTAAATGTGATATTGGGTGAAGGGATAGGGCTGGTAGCATTAAATTTGATATTGAGTTCTATGTTGACATCTGGAATTGAGATATTGTACGGAAACTACGGAATAAATTTGATATTGGGTGGAGGAATAAAGTTGAAATTTGGTATGGATGCCATTGTTGGTAACTGTGGTTAGTATATGGAGATAGTTTAAGAAATATGTACTATAACTGTTCGAGGAGTACGAAGTGGTACTTAACTGGGTGAAGGGATAGAGCTGAAATCCTGAAATTGGATCTTGAGGTCTCTGTTGGTATATGAGATTGAGATAAGTGGTTATGGAAATGTATTATATAATTGTACGAAAAGTACTGAATAGTATTTAGTTTTGGTTTTGTGTGGAGACATACAGGGTGAGATAAAAGAACTGCAACAAAGTCCAACGCCATAATTTTTACATTTTTATTTAATTTTATTGAATGAAAGCAAGAAAAAGTCGGAAATAGCATCAAATGTTAGAATAAGCTTAGATTTGTTCGAATTGGTCACCTTTGGCACAAATTATAGCCTTCAAAAGGCCAATGAAACCGTCACATGCTGCCCGAATGTTGCTCTGCTGTGTTTTGGCCCATTCCCGGTGAAGCGCTTGCTTGTGGTGATCGACACTTTGGTATTTTTTAGTGTCAACCTTGCTTTCCAAAAATACTCCAGACACAACAGTCCAACGGATTGGTATCCGGAGATTTTGGAGGCCTTGTGCGCTGGAAATGAAGCGAGGAACCTCAATTTTGTAAAAATTCTTGGGTGACGCGTGTTGAGTGCGATGATGCTGAGTCCTGCTGTAATGTCCAAGGTCTGTGGCCAAAATGTTTGCGTCCCCAAGGCTTTAATACACCCTCCAGAATATTTTCGCGATAATATTCGGCATTTATTCTGGTGATCCGGTCGAGCAGTACGAGTGGAGAGCGACCATCGGCTGTTATGGCAGCCCACACCATCACCACGGCCGGCGCTTGAGTTCTGGTGGCCAAACGAAGGTGCACATTTTCTGCTGACCTCTTTGGCAAGTAAACACGATCATTTTGTTTGTTTAGAAATTAGTGGACAACGAATGTTTTCTCATCGGAGAAAACCAAATTCCGCAGTTCAACACTTTCGCCCAAGCGAAGCAATTCTTTACTTCTTTTGATTGTAATTTCTTTCTATTGCAGTGTAAGTTCTTGCACTTTTTGGAATTACGATGGCTTAACCCCGAGCTCATTTTTCAATATTTGCCGAATGGAATATTGCGATATGTTCAGCTTACGAGCCATTTTTCGGCCACTGCATCGCGGGTTTCGATCAAGACGCATCTTTACTTTTCGACCCATTTCTGCTGATGTTGCTGTTTTCTTCCGTCCACTTCCTTGACGTCGGTATACACTACCAGTATCACGGTAACGAGCCATGGTACCTGACACAAAAGATTTATTCACATTAAAATGTTGGAGTGCTCTAACGATAACCACTTGCGGTTTTCCAGCCAAATATAAAGAAATCACACTATCACGCTTGAATTCCATCACGAATAACTTTTTTTCTGGAAAATTCTCACCAAAATGCGCTTGTAAACAATATAATGAGTTGTCACTGGAATAATTTTAACAGCCGTCCAACGAGTGGCTTAGAAATGACAGCAGTCTGAAGTTGGTTGTAGTTTTTTCATCTCACCCTGTATATGTTTAATCCGATTTGGTGTTTAAGTCCCTCATATTAGTAATGTGCATTCGAGAACAATGATATTTGGTACCAGATATCTTATAGAGCTCAGAAATACCTTTACCAAATTCTATTGAGATCGGCTAAGATTTTGATATTGCTCCCATATATATCCTCAATCCGATTTCGTGTTAATTGTGCACCAAATGGACAATAAAAAGTCCAAATGGCCTGAATTGTTGCACAACCCACCGAATTCAGTCTGGAAGCAAGTACATCAAATTTGGTGAAAATCGGTTCAGATATAGCTATAGCACCCATATATATGTTTCATCCGATTTGGTGTTTAAGTCGCTCACATTCGTAATATGCACTCCACAATAATGATAGATGGTACCAGATATTGGATACAGCGCAGAAATACGTCTGCCAAATTTTATCAACATCGGGGCAGATTTTGTTATAGCTCTCATATATATCTTTAACCGATTTTGGGTTAATTTTGCACCAAATGGCAAATATCACTCCAAATGCTTTTCCTACGGAATTCAGACTAGAAGCAAGTGCTTCAAATTTTATTGAAAATCGGTTCAGTTATAGCTATAGCCCATTTGGTTTTTTTTAAGTCCCTCACATGCGTAATATGCACTCCACAATAATGATTTTTGATACCGGACATCAGATACTGCTCTAAAATACCTCTGGCAAATTTTTTTGAGATCTGTTTAGATTTTTATATAGCTTCGATATACATCCGTTTTGCGGTTATTGCTCGCCACATATATGTAATATCAGCCCAAATTGAATAGATTTTCTCACATTCAACGGAATTTTACCCTTTGATGAAACTCGGTCCGGTATATCTATTGCTCCAATAAATGTTTTTTAATATTATCCTTTTCGAAATCCTATTATGCACTATACAGCAGTGTTATTAGGTTCTTAATTGGTATGATCTATTTCTCTACAATTTCCAATATAAACTTTTTTGTTATGGGAGCTCTACTAAATACGCATAGTGGAGTAGGGTAGGCATTTTATCCCATAAAAATGCGTTCTTGAACTGTGAGGCTATTTATAAAATTGAGACAAAAACTATATTTTGCGTATTCCTTATTTAAATGTGACCTTAAGAACATATCACAAACTTCAATTCAACTTTATATTCCGATGATTAATAGTAGAGTGGCGTATAAATATGATCTAATAACAATCGACCTTCCTTGTCCCAGGAAACAGTTGAAGACATTTAAACATTTGATTCACAACGCATTTGTATTTCTTTCTCATTCATTGCGTTTCCCATAAGACGACAGATAGACACACAGACAGACAGGCAATGTGATGGACCACTACGCCACAACTGATAGCAATAACAACGATAATAATGTTGTTGCTTCTGCCGCTGATGATGATAAATAATTCAAGAATTGCAAACAAATATCATTCTTTGGCGTTGACCTTAATTCGCAGTGTTGACAAACAGTGTCATAACTTTTGCTTCTTATGGTTCAATTGAATACAAAATTCATTGGATAATTTTCACACCCACGATAACTGTTGTTTTGATTGGACTGCCATTGTTGGGGATTTGAAAAAAAGAAACTTTGAATAATCATAAGTCGACGTGATATGACTTTAATAAGTCAATTTTCTAAGTAGCATAAACGACAAGATAAATGTGAAAAGTTTTGTTGTTTTTCATGGGAAACTTTATTTTTGGTAGTTTTTCTATTGCGATTATATAAAAAACAAGTAAAAAGCTGTAAGTTCCGCCAGGCCGAACCTTGAATACTCTCCACCATTTGGGACAAATTTGGAAATTTTCAAAAAAAAAAAAAAAAAAAAAATAAAAAAATAAATCCGCTAAAATTCTGTTAATTCTGTTAAAATCTTAACAAGAAAAAAACATTAAGTTCGGCCGGGCCAAACTTTTAATACCCTCCACCATAGGATAAAGGAAACATTAGAGCCCATTATGACCCACATATACCAAGTTTTAGGCAATTTCATGGGAAAATGTGTGGGAAATATGGCTATATGGGGCTATACAAAAACGTGGACCTATACATAAAGTGTTTCGCCAAAAGAACCCATTTAGACCTAGAACCCATTAAGACCAACAAATATCAATTTCTAGACAAATCCGCGAAGAAATGTGGCAAAAACCATTAAAATGTCGAAAATCGGGAGGTACCGTTATATGGGGGCTATACCAAATCGTGGACCTATACATGCAGTGTCTCGCCAAAGCAGCAGATCCCATTATGACCTACAACTACCAATTTTCGAGAAATTCGTGAAAAAAATGTGTCAAAAATCAAAATACCGAATATTGGGAGGTACCGTTATATGAGGACTATACCAAAACGTGGACCTATACATACAATGTTTCGCCTCACGAACTAGGACCCGTTATGACCTACAAATACCAATTTTCAGACAAATCCGTGAAAAAATGTGAAATAAATCATCAAAATAGCGAATATTGGGAGGTACCGTTGTATGGGGACTATACCAAAACGTAGACCGATATATCTCATTTTCAATACCAACCATCCTAGACACAATATAAATTGCTCTGCTAAATTTTGGCGCTCTACGTCAAATAATGTGGGCTGTATCGTGATTTCAACAGACAGACAAACGAACAGACAGACCGAAAGACGGACATCGTTAAATCGACTTAGAATTTTATGCTGATTTTGAATATATATACTTTATAAAAATACCGAATATAGCCGTTATATTGAGGTCTATACGAAGACGTGGAGGCAAGTTTTTTCATAAGCTTTTACAATATTCAGATATGAAACTTGAAAAGATACGGAGAATAATGTAGCTAAAATCAGTAAAATACCGAATGTAGGGAGGTACTGATGTATGGGGCCTATACGAAGACCTGCTACTCTGAAATCGATATTTCAGAGGTGCCGTTGTATGTGGGTTATACGATATCGTGGACCTCTATAGACATTTTTATTCCAGGGTGTAAAGTGCTTAGAAAGAACTTCTTGTGTGGATCTTTAGACAATTTCATTGAAAAATGTATATCATTATCCGATATTAGATTTGTTGTGCACCAAATGGCTTATATCAGCCCAAATTAACTGAATTTTCTAAATTCCGACTAAAGTCATCCTAGAAACAATTACTTCAATTTTACTGAAAATCGGTTCAGATAGCTCCCATATATATGTGTTATCCGATTTGTTGTTGAAGTACCCCAAATGCCCACTATGCACTCCACAACAATGATATTTGATACCAGGCATCAGCTACTGCTCGAAAATACATATGCCATTTTTTTTCGCAATCAGCTTAGAATTTTATAATGCTTCGATATAAATCTTCATCCAAATTTAAGATTATTGCTCACTATATATGTAATATCAGACATATTCAATTTTTCCACTTGGTGAAACTTGGTCCGGTATATACAGGGTGAGATGAAAAAACTGCAACCAACTTCAGACTGCTCAGATCATTTTTAAGCTCATTATATGGTTTACAAGCGTAGAAAATCATTTTGGTGAGAATTTTCCAAAAAGTTATTCGTGATGGAATTTAAGCGTGATGGTGTGATTTATTTATATTTGGCTGGAAAACCACAAGTGACTATCGTAGGAGCACTCCAGCATTTAAATGTGAATAAATCTTTTGTGTCTCGTAACATCGCTCGTTACCGTGATACTAGTAGCGTAGCCCGACGTCAAGGAAGTGGACGTAAGAAAATAGCAAACATCAGCAGAAATGGTTCGAAAAGTAAAGAAGCGACTTGATCGAGGGGCCCGCGTAGCAGTGGCCGAAAAGTGGCTCGTGAGCTGAACATATTACAATATTTCATTCGGCAAATATTGAAAAATGAGCTTACTCCAAGCCATTGAAATTCCAAAAAAGTGCAAGAACTTACACCGCAACAGAAAGAAAATAGACTCAAAAGAGTTAGTTAGATTTGCTTCGCTTGGTCGAAAGTGGCGAACAGCCGAATTTGTCAACAAACAAGATTATTGTGTATACTTGCCAAAGAGATCAGCTGAAAATGTGCACCTTCGGTTGGCCACTAGAACTTAAGCGCCGGCCATAGTGTTGGTGTGGGTCGCCATAACAGCCGATTGTCACTCTCCGGTCGTATTAATCATCGTGGCATCAGAATAAATGCCGAATATTATAACGAAAAAATTCTGGAGGGTGTATTAAAGCCTTGGCCATGCAAACATTTTAGCCGAAGACCTTTTTGCTTTCATTCAATAAAATTTAAAAAAAAATGTAAGAATTATGGCGTTTAACTTTGTTACATTTTTTTATCTCACCCTGTCTTTTCTAAGGCTAGAAAAGCTTAGAAAACTTGAATATTTAAAGTGGAACGTATGCAGGCTTTATTTAAGCGGCCTTTTTGAGGAGCTATAGCTATATCTAAACCATTTTGCGGTACCTGCTTCTAGGCTGAATCCGGTCGGAAGTACCAAAATTTACTCCATTTGAACCGATATTAGCCGTTTGGTGTACAATCAACCTAATATCGGATAAAGATATATATGTTAGCTTTATCCAAATTTGAACCGCAGACATCTGATATCTGGTATCAAATCTCATTACTGTGGAGTGCATATTACGAATGTGAGGGACTTACACACCAAATTGGATGAAACATATGTATGGGAGCTATAGCTGTATCTGAACCTTTTTCCATTAAATTTGAAAAACTTGTTTTTGGGATGAATTCAGTGGAAATTGCCAAAAATCAGTCCATTTGGACTGGTATTAGCCATTTGGTGCACAATAAACCTTATATCGCATAAAGATATGTATGGAAGCTATATCCAATGAACCGATCTTAATAAAATTTTTCAGAGCTATTTTCGAACAGTATCTGTTGCACGGTATAAAATATCATTGTTGTGAGCTATATCCTTATCAATTCAATTTTACAGAGGTATTTCTGAGCTCCATAAGTTATCTGGTACCAAATATTATTCTTTTGTAGTGCATAGTACGCATGTTAGGGACTTAAAATCCCAAATCGGATGAAGCATATATGCGAGAGCTATTGCGATATCTAAATTGATTTTCTCCAAATGTAATAAACTTGCTTCTAGACATCTGGTCGGATTCAGGTCATTTGGATTGGCCATTTGGTGCACAACTAACCCGAACTAGGTTGATGATATGGGAGCTATATCTAAATTTGAACCGATTCTCACCAATTTCAATAGGGTTCGTCTTTTGGACAAAGAAATATTGTTTGAAAAATCGGATAATAAATGCGACCTGCATTTTGTTCATAAAAATACATGCACAGACGGACTGACATACATAAATCGACTCAGAATGTGATTCTATGACGAACCTCAAAAGTAACCATAGTTTCGTTTTCTTAACCATGTTACAAACAAATATATAGTTTCCTGTCCACAGGTGTGATGTAGGGTATAACAACTGAAATTATGTGTTATTTGATGAAGTGTTTTAAGAAATTATGCAAATATAAGGTAACAGTTGAAGCTCTAGTGGGACAATTTTCTGCAACATTGTCCTGACGTATGAATAAGGTCAGGGAGAGCTCTTAAAATTCCCAACATATCAGAAGGGATATAAGCAGAAATAATACAAAATGCATACTTTTTAAGGAGCAGAGTGACATATAGCCACAATCTTACAAAACCAAACAATTTGCCCCAAATATGGGCTATAAAATGGTTTCACATTTCTTATAGCCCCGACCACCTCTTCTTAGGCTCATCATTTTAAGCACTGATAGAGCTGAGTTATTGAGTCCCGTATTGCGATCTTTTTTTTCGCAAATTAAACAGCTCCACAACAACCCCATACCTCCATGTACATACCGATATTAAAACGTAACCTGACCTCACACCATTTGAACTCATTTGAAAGTTTGTTACGTGGCAAATAAATAATTGCCTTTCAAGCTAATTATCGTACTTTGAAAAACCTCACACCGTGGCAAGGAAAATACAACGTTTTGTATAAACAAAATGTTTCAAACATGATTTTCACACATTCACACCTACTTGTGGCGATGTATGTACATACATACATACATACACACATCGACATGTGTACGATCTATCAATCATCAATGCCAATACATGAATACATTTTGAACGCATCTAATTAATTAAAATTATTTCGATACGACAACGACAGCTGCCGCTGATGCCGCAGCTACACAAAATCAACAACGAACACAAAACTCAAACCCGACCAGACCAGCCCAGCCCAGACCAGGTAAACAACAGCCAATAAGTACATGCATACATACATACCAACAAAGTACAAACATACATGCATCATTAAAATACACCACTAAACCCAAAAAGGATTACAACAAACTCCTCGTAACCGAAAATGCCATTCTTCGCCTGATTAGCACCTAGGCCGCCAACAAATTCATGAACTTTTTGCCATTTAATTGAATTGCACAAATTGAACGAGACCCAGGTGTACAAATGTAAATAACGACAAGTTAAATGTGAGTTTTCCGATCAGAGGGATACGACCTAAAGTTTGCTAATGTTTTGCAGGGGAAACATGGCATACCGACACTCATTTAAAAGTATTCTATAGCTTACAAACAGGATAAGGCACAGTACAAAAGCTAATCCGGGGGAATGAGGAAAGTTAAAAATGTGCAAGTAAACTAAGTTTTAAAACCCAAAATGAATTTGGCATTTGGGATATGATAACCTACACCACTATGCGTATTTAGTAAGGCTCCCGTTAAAAAATAATTTATTTGAAGTAGATCGTACCACCTATTAAAATTTGGCTTTAGAGCAATTATAATTTGGTTTCAAATGGAACTAATGTACAGGAGGCATATCCAATTCTGAATCGAATTTCACTTAATTTGTCGGAGATATTTTAATCTTTTATACCAAATAATATTGCCATAGAGTATATGTCTTCGAGAAGGATTATATTAAAAAATATAAATCGGAGCCTGGAAACGTACGTCCGAAATTCACTCCATTTGGGCTTATACTAGCCATTATTTGCACAATAAACCTTTAATCGGATTAAGGATATATATATAGGAGTTATATCCAAATCTGTGCCGATTTCGATAAAATTTGGCAAAAGGTATATCCGAGCTCTATAAGATATCTGGTACCAAATATCATTATTGTTGAATGCATATTGCGAATGTGAGAGACTTAAAGACCAAATCGGATGGAAGCTATAACTATATATTAACCGATTTTGATGTACTTGCTTCTAAACTGAATTCGGTCGAATGTACCAAAATTCAGGA
Organism: Musca domestica; assembly: GCF_030504385.1. Taxonomy (NCBI): domain Eukaryota; kingdom Metazoa; phylum Arthropoda; class Insecta; order Diptera; family Muscidae; genus Musca; species Musca domestica. The sequence continues at coordinate 29,619,191 of NW_026712328.1, read as the reverse complement.
GTTTTTGACAGATATTGGCCATTTGGTGCGCAATTAACGCGAAATCTGTTGAGGATATATATGGGATCTATATTCAAATCTGAACCGATCTTGATAAAATGTGGCAAAGGTATTTCTGGGCTATATCTGAAATGTGGTAACAAATATTATTAAATATCTTGTGGAGTGCGTATTACGAATGTGAGGGACCTTAACACCAAATCCGATGACACATATATATGGTAGCTATAGCTATATCTGAACCGATTATCAGCAAATTTGATGCACTTCCTTCAAGACTAAATTCGGTTGAATGTGCCAAAATTTGGACTGATAATTTCTACTTGGTGCACAATTAACCCAAAATCGATTGAACATATATATGGGAGCTATATCCAAATCCGAACCGATCTTGACAAAATTTGATACACTTATTTCAGAGCTGTATCTGATATCTGGTACCAAATACCATTCTTGTGGATTTCATATTACGCGTGTGAGGGACTTAAAATCCTAAATCGGATGAAACATGTATATAGGAGCTATAGCTATACCTGAACCGATTCACCACATTTGTAGTACTTACTTCTAGGCTATATTCGGTCAGATGTATAAAAATTCAGGAGTTTTTGACAGATATTGGCCATTTGGTGCGCAATTAACGCGAAATCGGTTGAAGATATATATGGGAGCTATATTCAAATCTGAACCGATTCACGCCAATTTCAATAGGGTTTGTCCTTGGGCCAAACAAATATTGTTTGGAAAATTTCATCTCAATCGGATAATAAATGCGACCTGCATTTTGTTCTCAAAAATACATGGACGGATGGAAGGAGAGACGGACTGACATGCATAAATCGACTCAGAAAGTTATTCTATGAAGATCCTCAAAAGTAACTATGGGTCTATCTCGCTTCCTTCTCTATGTTACAAACAAAGGCACAAAAACATCATACCATAGTGGTATAGGGTATAAAAAGTACTCCCTCTGGAATCTCCCCACAAAACCTGGGGTACTCATAGCAAATAATTTACCGTATAAAGCGAGAAAGGATCATTCAATTTTATGCAAACTTCGCAAATTCCAATAGTTTTATTAGTGCTATGTCAGGAGCGAAAATGTGCAATATCGACTGACTCCATGATGTACCTCCCACACAAAGGGTCAACAATTTGAAAAATTATAAATCTTATAATATGTGAAATTAGAGCCTTCAAATTTCACACATCCCAATATTTTTATTCACACAAGATCTGGTGCGAAGATATACATCGGTACACTTCTTCAGGTAACTCCCCCACAACGGGTTAAAATTTTGAATAGCCACGAAGCTCGTTAAATGCGAAATGAGCATTTCATTGCTTTCAAATTCGACACATCTCAATATGTCTATCAACACAAGATCTGGTGTGAAGATGGAAAATATCGGTTCACCCCTTCTTGTACCTTCCTCACAAGGGGTCAATAATTACATTATTACATTATGAATAATTACATCTCTCATAACATGCGAAACAAGTCAGCAATTCTTTTCAAACTCGGTTTATCTAAATATTTCTCTCAACCAGATATTAGATGTGAATATGGAATTTAACGGCCCACTATGTCTCAATATTTTTATTAGCATTAGATAAGGCGAACTACGTCGGTTCACTGTATCTGGTATATCGCTCACATTTTCGAAATATTATCATAGGCCATATATGGGATATAGGCCAAATATGACATCTTGTAATATTTATATCAGACTTAGGTCAGGTACGAAATGGACAATATTTGCCAAATCCTTTCGGAGTCTTACATCTACAGGCTCTAGAGCTCGAATAATCATAAAGAAACTCAAAATATATTTAAATAAATGATTATTGGCAGAGGGTATATATCTGTCAGAAAACCGACCGTATGGCTACAGAGTGTATATTTGATACGGCCAACGCGTGTCTCATCGACATAACGTTTTTAGACCAATGTCTCTTTGGAACAAATCCGTTTCAGGACATTTGAAGTCGATGTCCGTCCATCTAAGGATGTCGGTCCATCTGTTTGTCTGGCTGGTGCGTACAATAACTCTCGAAGGAAGGACCCTAGGTCTCCTTGGACCAAATCCGTTTTAGTACATTTGGAGTCGATCTAGCGATGCCCGTCCGTCTGTCTGTCTGCCTGGCTGGAGTGCACGATAAATCTCGAAGGGAGTATTTTGCTCAAATAGTACATCTTAATGTTATTGTCAAATTTAGATCGAGTTCGGAGATGGGTAATATCGGTCAACTCCTTCAGGTACCTCCCACACAAAATGTCAACATTGTCAAAGAGAATAATTTTCTGCATAGAAGGAGAAAGGATAATCCGATTTTGCTCCAACTTTGCGAATCCAAATATTTGCATCAGTGCTAGGTCACATGGACAATATTGGTCCACTCCATCAACTACCTCCCCCACAAAAATTTTGAATAATTTTAACTTTTATAAAATGTGATGTAAGAGTCCGATTGTCTTCAAATAACACACATCACAATATTTTTATTAACCCAAGGTCTGGTGTGAGGTTGGGATATATCGGTCCACTACATCTAGTGGCTTCCCCACAAAGGGTCAAGATTTTGATTATTCATGTAACTCATAAAACACGAAATTAGCATCCGATTTCATTCTGACTTGGCACATCTCAATTTTTCCATCAACACAAGATCTGTTATAAAGATGGTAGGGATTGGACCCTTCCTTCTGGTACCTCTGCCACAAAAGGGTCAATGTTTTGAATAACCAAAACGATTATAAAACCCCAAATAAGCATCAGGTTCTCTTCAAATTACAGATATCACAATATTTTTATTAACCCGAGGTCATATATCGGTCCACTCCTTCTGGTACCTCCCCTACAAAGTATCAACATTTTGAGTATGTGAACACAAGATCTGTTATAAAGATGGTGGAGATCGGACTATTTCTTCTGGTACCTCCCCCCCACATATGGTTCAAGATTTTGAAAAACAAAACCTCAAAGAAAGCGAAATAAGAAACCAACTCTCTTCAAATTTCACACATACAAACTGTTTTGCTAACACAAGATCTGTTGTGAAAAAAAAAAAAAAACTGCAACCAATTTCAGACTGCTGTCATTTCTAAGCCACTCGTCCGACAACTGTTAAAATTATTCCAGTTACAGCTCATTATATTGTTTACAAGCGTGCCAAAGCATTTTGGTGAGAATTTTCCCGAAAAAATATTATTCGTGATGGAATTCAAGCGTTGTAGTGTGATTTCTTTATATTTGGCTGGAAAACTACAAGTGGCTATCGTTAGAGCACTCCAGCATTGAAATGTGAATAAATCTTTTGTATCTCGTACCATCGCTCGTTATCGTGATACTGGTAGCGTGGCCCGACATCAATGAAGTGGACGGAAGAAAACAGCAACATCAGCAGAAATGGTTCGAAAAGTAAAGACTCACGTCGCAGTGGCCGAAAATGGCTCGTGAGTTGAACATATCGCAATATTCCATTCGGCATGTATTGAACAATGAGTTCGGGGTAAATCCATTGAAATTCCAAAAAGTGCAAGAACTTACAGCGCAACCGAAAGAAAATAGACTCAGAAGAGCTAAAGAGTTGCTTCGCTTGGCCGAAAATGGTGAACTGCCGAATTTGGTTTTCTCCGATGAGAAAACATTCATTGTCCAGCAAACAAACCAAATGATCGTGTTTACTTGCCAAAGAGGTCAGCTGAAAATGTGCACCAAATGTCTGTCGGTTGGCCACCAGAACTCAAGTGCCGGTTAGGGTGATGGTGTGGGTCGCCATAACAGCCGACGGTCGCTCTCCGCTCGTATCATTCGACCGTGGCATCAGGATTAATGCGGAATATTATCGCGAATATATCCTGGATGGTGTATTAAAGCCTTGGGCCCGCAAACATTTTGGTCGCAGTCCTTGGACATTCCAACAGGACTCAGCACCGTCGCACTCAGCACGCGCCACCCAATAATAATTACAAAATGAGGTTCCTCGCTTCATTTGTAGCGCACAATGGCCACCAAAATCTCCGGATTATTGTGTCTGGAGTATTTTGGAAAGCAAGGTTGACATTAAAAAATAACAACGTGTCGATCACCTCAAGCAAGTGCTTCGCGGGAATGGGCCATAATACCACAGAGTAACATGTAGGTAGCTTGTGACGGTTTCATTGGCCGTTTGAAGGCCATAATACTTTCCAAAGGTGATCAATTCGAACAAATCTAAATTTATTCTAAAATTTGATACTATTTCCGACATTTTTTGCTTTCATTCAACAATTTAAAAAAAAAAAATGTAAAAATTATGGCGTTTGACTGTGTTGCAGTTTGTTTTATTTCACCCTGTATATCTAAATAATTCACTTAACCAGAAATCTGATTATGATTTCGCAAAAAAATTGAATATAAATATTCGATTTCCTTCAAATTTTGCATATACCAATATTTTATCTGGTATATTATAAGTATGAAAATGGAATACTTCGGTTCGTTATCTGTTACCTTGCTTATATTACCGCATTTTCCAAAAATTTGCACATATCTCAAATAAAGTATAGGAAGTAATATTTTTATCAGGCTTAGGTCAGATACGAATTGGTCATTACTGACCAACTTCTGCGGAACCTCCTCCTTAAAGGGTCAACTGTTTGAATTATCATAACTCAAGGGTGGGGGTTTAAATCTGTTGGCTGAACCGACTGATACCATTTTACTTGTTAACTTGTCTTTTGACATAGCCTTTTTAAGTCACAATTTCATCTTAAATAGAAGTGACCATACAGATTTTGGTATGGTGCCCTTAAAACTATACCTCTATATCTTCGGTATTTTAATAGTTTGTGTCACACTTTTCACCGGAATTATTTTAAATTTTGTATTTGGAGCCCACATCTAATTCCATTTCATTTTTATACCCTACACTACAAAGTGGTCAGGGTATTATGTCTTTGTGCATTTGTTTGTAACAGGCAAAAGGAAACGAGATAGACCCCATAGTTCCTTTTGATGATCTGCATAGAATCACATTCTGAGTCGATTTATGCATGTCCGTCCATCCGTCCGTCTGTCCATGTATTTTTGTAAACAAAGTACAGTTCGCATTTATTGCCCTTTCCAGATGAAATTTTGCACAAATCATTTGTTTGGCCCAAGGACGAACCCTATTGAAGTTGGAGATAATCGGTCAAATTTTAGATATAGCTCCCATATATATCTTCGTCCGATTGGCTTTTTATTGTGCACCAAACGTGCAATATCAGTCCGAATAGTATGAAATTTTGCATCTACGATCAGATTGGACCTGAAAATAAGTATGCCAAATTTGATCGAAATCGGTTCAGATATAGCCATAGCTCCCATATATATTGTTCATTCGATTTGTTATTTTTGTCCTCCGCAGCCGTAATATGCACTCTGTAACAACAATATTTGGGGAAATATATCGAATACAGCTCTGAAATACATTTGCTAAATTTTATCGAGATCGGTTCAGATTTGGTTATAGCTCCCATATATAACTTCGTCCGATTTATCTTTGATTGTGCACCAAACGTCTAATATTTGCCCAAATTGGATGAAATTTGGCACTTACGACCGAATTGAGTCTAGAAGCATGTATGTCACATTTGGTGAAGATCGGTTCAGATATAGCTAAAGCTCCCATATATACTGTTCATCCGATTTGTCATATTTGTTACCACAGCCGTAATATGCACTCCGTAACAACGATATTCAGGGAAATACATCAAATATAGCTTAGAAATATCTTTGCCAAATTTTATCGAGATCGGTTCCGAGTTGGATATAGCTCCCATATATATTTTTAACCGATTTCAAATTAATTGTGCACAAAATGGACAATACAAGTCCGAATTTAAAAGATACAAATGCTTCGGCATATTTAGTCCTTTGAACTTTAAATTATAATAATAATCATAGCGTGTATGATTGAATTCGCAGCTCTACTAAATTAGCAAAGTGGTGTAGGGTATCATAATGATATAGAGGTATAGTTTTAAGGGTGTAGGGTATCTTTACTGGTTTAACAGCACATTATTTTAAATATTCCTTCTCTCACCACCGCGTTCAAGTAGTAATCTACTTGCAAAATTTGATAAGGAGGATTACCCCCAGTCATAGTTTACAATTTTAAACATATTATTTAAAATCCCAAAAAAAAACTGATTTAAATCACTTAATTTTATTAAAGTTTTAAATTGCTACTGTTCAAATACCACTTTAAATTAATTTGAATTAGCTAAGCCATTTTTGGTTAGCTTTGCTGCTGTGTCCTGTTTGCAATGGCATTACTTTCGATGGGTCTATTTGCTGAGTGATGGATTTGCCAGTAAATGTTCCGAATTACACACGCGTACATACATATTTAATGGAATCCAAAGTTAATTTTTACATTAGTCGGATCATCCTTCTACGCCCCTCTCCTCATCCAGCTGCAGCAGCAGCATCCGACATGTCCATGATCCTTTGTTTACCAATTGTATTGCACTCATCTCATTTAAATGTTGTCCATTTTGGACATGTTTGTCAATGGCCGGATTTGCTATGGCCAGCTATGATGATGGTTGGCTAACCCATGAAGGAGAGTGCTGCCGCCGCCACCGCCGCTGCTGCATCGAATAACATTTGAGTGAATGAAGTCAATTACGAATTACTTACGTTTTAAACAAGCAAATATTTACAGTTGTTATTTTGTTACTTGTTAAAGTACTTCTAATACATTGGCAAATACTCTGGGTTGTTGTAATATTTAAGTAATGACATTGCCAATAGGGTGGAGCGAAAAATATTACTTTGAACATAAAATACAATAACGTCATAGGGTGGAGGGAAGATGAGTTTTGAAATTAGTAGAAATAAGATTTAATTTACTAAGCAGTCTTAGTCAGGATATTTATTCAGGAAAAAATGTTATATAAAAGTTTGTATTCCGTACACCGTCAAACTTCATATTTGACAACAAGATCAGACTAATGCCTGAATCGGGTTTCTTTATATATTCCATGTTTATATCCTACAACACTATATGTTGGGGGTATTATAAGCGTGATTAGGTCAAAAATTGTGTAACACCTCGAAATATTAGTTTCCCACATAGGAAAGTATATATAAAAATTCCTATCTCGCCGAGCTGAGTCGATCTAGCTATGTGTGTCCGTCCGTCCGTCTGTCCATGTTAATCTGTAATCACTCTACAGGTCGCAGTTAGAATGGAGGTGGGGCTAGAGCCAGAATAGGACCCTACTGCTTTGGAGATGATCTATTATGCGATCATCTCCAAAGCAGTTAGGTCTTCAAATGGACCAAAAACTGAAAAATTTCCTGATTTTGCAGTTGCCCTACAGGTTGCAATTATATACCAATCGACGCGGAAGTTAGCATGGGGCTATAGCTTAGGGCTGGCCCGAAGTCTCCCGATTTTGATGGTCAAGGTCAATTCTGACCGTAACGTAGATGCCGATAGTAAAAATATCGGATATATATATATAGCAAAATATACGCAATGTGTATCTACAAAGGAAGGGATGTTAGCTAGAATGCTTATATCTCATGAATGGCTGGACCGATTTGGACAAATTTTGTCAATTCAGAACTGACTTAATATTGAAGTATATATTTTGTAATCCTTTTTCACCTTACAACACAGGTTGGGGTTATTATATACAGATTGCAATTATTCTCCGATCCTCACGAAAATTTTCAAAGATTTCCGCAATATATTTAGGGGTTGAAATGGACCAAAAACAGAAAAAAATTTCCTGATCACACAATTGAAGCCAATTGACACGCCTGAGAAGAGAGCTAGAAACAGGGAAGAGTTCTAGCATTTTGGATGACCATTGGATTATATTTAGCTGTAAAATAGATCACAACAACTAACAGCACTGCAGAGTGCGTAAATGTTAGGAAAATGTCCCTGGTCAAAATAATAAGTGTAATATCTGGATAGTGCTCCGTGACATAACTTCAAAAGCGAAATCTTCCAAATGGATTTGGACATAAGGGAACTTATACCATATTGTAATGTTGTAGGGTATCACATGGTCGGCTCTGCACGACTATAGTCTTTGCTTACTTGTTTTTTTATTATTATTATTTTATTGAATAGTTACTTAATATTCTCTTTTTCCTCTCTTTTCAGGTAATTACCTAATTTCCAAAATTACAAAATTTTTGCTAAACAATGTCGTAAGTACTATCCAAGTGATCCTTTGTTAGAAACATTCAGTTCCTTCATTTGCCGTAAAAGGAAATTCCAAAAATCTCACATTTATATTTTGTTGAGGATTTATCATCATATTTCAAATTTGAAGAAAACCAGATGCTCTTTCACATTTTAGTAGAAATAAATTTTTTCAAAAAGTTACCCGTTGTTGGGGAGGTACAGAAGGACTGGTCTTATATATTCCATCTTGAAGACAATCGGAATTCTATTTCACATTGTATATGAGTTATAATTATTCAAAATGTTGACCCTTTGTGGGGGAGGTACTTGATGGAGTGGGCCGATTTGTTTATTTTTTTTAGCACGTGATTTAAGACTGATAAAAATATAAGGATTTGTAAAATTGGAGCTGAATCGGATGATCCTTTCTCTTTCTAAGAAGCAAAAAATATTTGTGGGGTAGGTACCAGGAGGAGTGGGCCGATATTGTTCATCTCCGAACTCTATCTAATTTGGACCAAATCATATACTCCCATCGAGAGTTATCGTGCGCACCAGCAAGACAAACGGACGGACGGGCACCCTTAGATTGACTCCGAATGTCCTGAAACGAATTTGGTCCAAAGAAACCTAGAGTCCAAAACCGTTAGTTCGATTAGTCACGTTTTAGCCGTACCAAATGATATATACCCTCTGTAGCCATATGGCTGAGGGTATAAAAATACAGTAAGATTTGTATAAAAATGGAATTTTTTAAGTTATTCAAGTCTCTGAATGAATGGGCGAAATAATAAAAATTGAGTAAAATATTCAAGTACAAGTAAATTTAGTACCCACGTCGGAATTTGTTCGTTCTTCTTAAGGAAACAAAAAGTATGTTATCTGAAAAAAAAAATCCAATAAAGTCTCAAGCTTTTTGGAACACTCGAAGCATTTGAAGACGGAATTTTTTTGTTTCTTATTTAGAGATTTTGCCGCTATCGAGGAAGTTGAGGGAACTTTCTGACAGTCTTTAGGGACATGTTGCACTTTTACGTTGTAGCCTCTGGTAGTCATTCTTTCCTAATGGCTTGTGCCCAAATACGAATGGGAAGAGCTTGAATTCTTACGCTTATATAGTTTAAAGATCCCTGTTAGGGGATACTCAATATTTCCTACTCATCGTGAATTAAATGAAAACATCTTTGTTTGAACATAATTTTTATCGTTGGTCTAAAAGATCTACATTTATTCACTTTGTGGCCAAATCTTCTCATGGCGAAATCCTTCATCCTTGACAAATAATTTATTCCTGTTCGACTCGATTTCCCCCATTAATTTATGCACTGAAAAACGAAGCACACCTTACGTGGAGTTAAACTACTTAACATGGATTTTATTTAATGGCAATTGCTTCCTAAACATGTCGCTTATTTTGGTTCTACCAAAAAAGAGAGAAACTCCCAAATTTATGTGGTTGGAGTTTTTTTTTTATGTTGGCTTTCGTTGGTAAATCGGTTTTTGGTTTGGTTAGTTAATTTTCAAAAATATGATTTCTAGACATGCAATGAACAACAACCAACAGCAACAGCTGGTTAGGTTGTATCATTGCATCTGGTTGTGTTGTCGTTGGTGTTGTTGGTTTGCCACCATTGCCACCGAGTTCCATGGAAAGTGGCAAAGATTCTTGATATCCATATCAAGTGAACCCACACTTCCATTTGGACAGAAACATACCTCCGATGTTTTTCCGTTTAACCTGTGTGGAGAGAAATTTAAGAACCCTTGACTAATTGCATATTTATGAAATTTGTTAATTAATTCTACACAAACGTACACACATATACATGTGTATACTCTTTTCCGCAAGCCAACATCAACATAACTCCGGATGAAGGCTCCGAAAAAAAGTGAAATAAATTTAATTTTAACACGGAACCCCTTTTTCCATTTTGACAGACGACCATTTTTCTTTTGGCCTTTGCTTACCTTCTTGACTTTTCGTGTCACTCACTATCCGTTCACCTATCCAACCAGCCTGCCAGCCAGCGAAGCAACCGACTGAGGTGTAGGTGATCAACTTGAATTTCATGTTTTGCTTGAATTAAAATGTAGAATGACTTTTTTATTTGTTTGAAATTTTATTAAATATTCTTAATTATAGCTTTAATTCATATAATTATTATGTTGATTATTAAATTATATTATGTTTTCGAAAATAATAGTCCACTTAATTATGCATGACAATTGCTTGATGTCTTATCGGAATTTTAGATTCTTAGTCATGAAATGCTACGTTTTGTAAAATATTGAAAACATTTGAGGTGGCTTGAGAAGTCATGTTTGGAGTGTTTATCTCTTATGAAATTGTATATGCAGACATATTTAGAAGAGTTGAAATTTGAGAATTTATTCGGGAGTCATACACGTTAAGTTTCATAGTAAAGAAGCATGAATATTAGGATGGGACGAACTTTTTATACCCTCAGCCATATGACTACAGAGGGTATATATCATTTGATACGGTCAAAACGTGCCTAGTCGAAATAACGAATTTAGACCCTAGGTCTCTCAGAACATTTGGAGTCGATCTAGCGACGTCCGTCCGTCTGTCTGTCTGGCAGGTGCGCATGATAACTCTCGAAGGGAGTATCTGATTTTTTCCAAACTTGGTACATCGTAATATTTTTGTCAAGCTTAGATCGTGTTCGGAGATGAGCAATATCGGTCCACTCCTTCTGGTACCTCCCTCACAAAAGTTCGAAATTTTCAAAAAATATATTTTTTGCACAGAATGAGAAAAGATAATCCGATTTTGCTCCAAGTTTGCAAATCCTAATATTTGCGTCAGTGGTATGTCAGGTGTAAAAATAGAGAATATCGGTCAAGTCCATCAAGTACCTCCCCCACAAAGGGTCAAAATTTTGAATAATTACAACTCACATAAAATATGATGTATGAGTTCGATTGTCTTCAAATTTCACACATCCCAATATTTATATAAACGCAAGGTGTTAAGATTGGCCCACTCCTTCTGCTACCTCCCCCCACACAAGGTCGAAATTTTCAAAAAATATATTTTTCGCACAGATAGAGTAACGATAATCCGATTTTTCTCCAACTTTGCAAATCCTAATATTTGTGTCAGGCCAAGTGTGAAAATGGACAATATAGATCCCCTACATCAAGTACCTCCCCCACAAAGGGTCAAAATTTTGAATAATTACTACTCTCGTAAAATATGATGTAAGAGTCCGATTGTCTACAAATTTTACACATACCAATATTTATATTAACCCATGTTCTGGTGTTAAGATGGTGTATATCGATCCACTCCTTCTAGCACCTTCCTCATACAAGGTCGAACTTTTCAAAAAAAAAAAAAATACCTCCCCCATACAAGGTCGAAATTTTCAAAAAAAAAAAAAATATCTGCACAGAAAGAGAAGCAATAATCCGGGTCTGCTCCAACTTTGAAACACCTAATATATGCATCAGTACTAGGTCAGGTACAAAAATAGATAATATCGGTCTACTCCATCAAGTACCTCCCCCACAAAGGGTAAACATTTTGAATAATGATAAGTCTTTTAAAATGTGATGTAAAAATCCGATTGTCTTAAAATTTCACACATGCCAATATTATAATAAACCCAAGATCCCACCCACTCATTCTGCTACCTCCCCCACAATAGGTCAATATGTTGAATATCCATTAAGCCATTAAAACGCGAAATTAACATCGGATTCCATTTAGACACATTTGAATATTTTTATAAACACAGGATCTGTTAAAGAAAACTGTAGAGATCGGGCCATTTCTTCTGGCACCTCACCCACAAAGGGTCAATGTTTTGCATAACCAAAATGTTTATAAAATCCGAAATAAGCATCTGGTTCTCTTTACACATCCCATTATTTCCACTAACAAAAGATTCGTTGTGAAGATGGGTATATCGGTCTTCGCCTTCTTGTACCTCCCCCACAAAGGCTTAAAATTTCGAATATCCATGAAGCTCATAAAAAGTGAAATTGACATCCGATTTCATATAAGACTTGGTACATCCCAATATTTCCATTAACACAACATAATCCAAACCTAGCACGACGCAATATTTATATCACAGACAAAATGGCTGAAGCTAAAATCTTGAAATTTTGCGTGACTCACTCTTAGTCCGAAGGGGGCAGATAAGGAAAAAATTGGAAATTCGTACTAGAACGGTACGAAAAGTATAAAAAGTTACTAAATGGTACTCTTTGTATTTTAGGAAGCAGTTGAGTTAGAACTCTTAAATTTGGAATGAGGTTCACTGATGGAGTGAGTGATTGATGTACCAAAGGGATTTTGGAAATTTGCATTATAAGTGTACGAAAAGTACAAAAATGTACTACATTTGGTACGATTACGTATTATGTGAACGGTTAGAGCTAAAAACTTGAAATTCGGAATGGGAATGGAAGTTGAGGAGTAGGGTCGATGTAAGGAGGTAGTTTTGGGAGTGTGTACTCATTTATACGAAAAGTACTAAACGGTACTGAATTTGGTATAATTGCAATTTGAAGGAACGGATGGAACTGGAGTCCTTAAATTTGAAATTAACATTACTGGCAGAGTGTAGGATCGGTATGGACGTAATTTTCAATATTTGTACTTATGTGCAGGAATGGTACTAAATGGTACAAAATTTGGTACAATTTAGATTTGGGTGAACTGATATAGCTGGAATCCTAAAAAATTGCAAATAAGATTACTTTGCATTGTAGGAATATGGCATATAGTTAGTTAGGAAATTTGTACTTATGTGTACGAAATGGTACCAATGACAAAAGTGTCCTTTACCTGAAGATTGTGTGAAAACCTGTGCCAAGGTATAATATTTTTGCGGGATGGAATGCTCACTTTTCAAAACTAAATATAAAATCGTAATAGCACTTTGACTCAGAATGATTTAGGGGTGATTTACTAGATTTGGGTCGAAAAACTTTTGCGAATATGCGATGAACCCAAAAACAAAATCTATTTCAGTTTGGTACAAATTTTGTGATGTAAACATTTTTTCCAATATAACAGTGAAATTTCTAACAAGTAAAAATACATCAAGTTCGACGAGGCCAATCTTCCAATACCCTCCACCATTAGGTAAAAAAAAAATTGTTATACAAAAGTATCTGGATTCAAACGTGTTGCAATTTAAAATACAAACTCCAGTAATATTGGTAGGAGAGTGCAGTTAGAGTTTTAAAAAAACAATATAGTGGTTGGAGCCGTTATATGGGAGCCATATAAACAATTTTATACTACAAAGATGGTAATCTATTGCGAGTCTTAAAGTCCAAATTTGACATAATTTCATGGGTAAATGTGACTAGGATTATCAAAAAACCGAATATCGTTCTACATATTAAATATGAAACACCGAACTGTTTGTATGGAAACCGTTGTCCAATATATACAATGTTTGAACACCGGTTGTAGTATCCATTATGAAGTAAAAATACTAAGTTTCTCACAAATCTATTAGAAAATATAATTTAAATCGTCAAAATATCGAATATCCGAACCGTACCGTTGTAGGAAAGCGTGGATCTAGATATTCAATATTCTGCTACCGGAGGTAGAGCCCATAACGAATTACAAATACCAATTTTGAGACAAATGCGTAGAAAAATGTGGCAAAAATCATGAAAACACCAGATATCGTGAGGTACAGTTATACAGGTTGAGATCGAAAACTGCAATAAAGTCAAACGCCATAATTTTTACATTTTTGTAATTTTATTGAATGAAAGCAATAAAATTCGGAAATAGCATCAAATTTTAGAATAAGTTTAGATTTGTTCCAATTGGTCACCTTTCGGACGAATTATGGCCTTCAAACGACCAATGAGACCGTCACACGCTGCCCGAACATTGCTCTGCGGTATGTTGGCCCATTCCCGCCGAAGCGCTTGCTTGAGGTGATCGACACTTTGATATTTTTTAGTGCCAACCTTGTTTTCCAAAATACTCCAGACACAATAGTCCAATGGATTATTATCCGGAGATTTTGGGGCCATTGTGCGCTGGAAATGAAGCGAGGAAGCTCATTTTGTAACCATTCTTGGGCGGCGCGTGTTGAGTGCGATGGTGCTGAGTCCTGTTGGAATGTCCAAGGTCTGCGGCCAAAATATATTGTGTGCTCAAGACTTCAATACACCTTCCAGAATATTTTCGCGATAATATTCGGCATTTATTCTGATGCCACGGTCGATTAATACGAGCGGAGAACGACCTTCAGCTGTTATGGCGGCCCACACCATCACCATCGCCGACGCTTGAGTTCTGGTGACCAACCGAAATTGCACATTTTCAGCTGACCTTTTTGGCAAGTAAAGACCATGCTGGACAAAGAATGTTTTCTCATCGGTGAAAACCAAAGTCGACAGTTCACCACTTTCGGCGAAGCGAAGCAACTCTTTAGCTCTATTGAGTCTATTTTCTTTCTGTTGCGGTATTAGATCTTGCACTTTTTGGAATTATGTAATGGCTTTACCTTGAGCTCATTTTTCAATATTTGCGATGGTACGAGACACAAAAGATTTATTCCCATTCAAATGCAGGAGTGCTCCAACGATTGCCACTTGTGGTTTTCCAGCTAAATATAAAGAAATCACACTATCACGCTTGAATTCCATAACGAATAACTTTTTTTTTGAAATATTCTCACCAAAATGCTTTCGTGCGCTTGTAAACAATATAATGAGCTGTCACTGGAATAATTTTAACATCTGTCGGACTAGTGGCTAAGAAATGATAGCAGTCTGAAGTTGGTTGCAGTTTTTATACCCTCCACCTTGGAAAGGAGGATATATTAACTTTGTCATTTCGTTTGTAACATCCTTAAATATTTGTCGTAGACCCCATAATCAGCATAAAATTCTAAGTCGATTTTACGATGTCCGTCTGTCTGTCTGTTCAAATCACGATACAGCCCACATTATTTGACGTAGAGGTCCAAAATTTAGCAGAGCTATTTGCATTGTATCTAGGATGGTTGGTATTGAAAATGAGATATATCGGTCCACGTTCTGGTATAGTCCCCATATAACGGTACCTCCCGATATTCGGTATTTTGATGATTTATGCCACACTTTTTCACGGATTTGTCTGGAAATTGGTATTTGTAGGTCATAACGGGTCCCAGAGCGTGTGGCAAAACATTGCATGTATAGGTCCACGTTGTGGTATAGCCCCCATATAAAGGTACCTCCCGATATTCGGTATTTTAGGTTTTTGTTGCCACATTTTTTCACGGATTTGTCTAAAAATTGGTATTTGTGGGTCATAATGATTTCCAGCTCCGGTGGCGAAACATTGTATGTATGGGTCTACGATTTGGTATAGCCCCTATATAACGGTACCTCCCGATATTCGGTATTTTGGTGATTTTTGACACATTTTTTCACGGATTTGTCTTAAAATTGGTATTTGTAGGTCATAGCGTGTCCTTGAGCGTGTGGCAAAACATTGCATGTATAGGTCCACGTTGTGGTATAGCCCAAATATAAAGGTACCTCCCGATATTTAGTATTTTAGTTTTTTTACCACATTTTTTCACGGATTTGTCTGAAAATCGGTATTTGTTGGTCATAATGGGTTCCAGCTCCGGTGGCGAAACATTGTAATTATAGGTCCACGTTTTGGTATAGCCCCCATATAACGGTACCTCCCGATATTCGGTAATTTGATGATTTTTGCCACATTTTTTCAGGGATTTGTTCGAAAATTGGTATTTGTGGGTTATAATGGTTTCCAGCTCCGGTGGCGAAACATTGCATGTATGGGTCCATGATTTGGTATAGCCCCCATATAACGGTACCTCCCGATATTCGGTAATTTGATGATTTTTGCAACATTTTTTCACGGATTTGTCTGAAAGTTGGTATTTGTTGGTCATAATGGGTTCCAGCTTCGGTGGCGAAACATTGCATGTATGGGTCCATGAATTGGTATAGCCCCCATATAAAGGTAGCTCCCGATATTCGGTATTTTAGTTTTTTTTTACCACATTTTTTCACGGATTTGTCTAAAAATTGGTATTTGTGGGTCATAATGGTTTCCAGCTCCGGTGGCGAAACATTGCATGTATGGGTCCATGATTTGGTATAGCCCCCATATAACAGTACCTCCCGATATTCGGTATTTTTATGGTTTTTGCCACATTTTTTCACTGATTTGTCTAAAAATTGGTATTTGTGGGTCATAAGGGTCCTAGTTTGTGTAGCGAAACATTGTAATTATAGGTCCACGTTTTGGTGTAGCCCCATATAACGGTACCTCCCGATATTCGGCATTTTAATGGTTTTTGCCACATTTCTTCTAATGTTTCTTTTACTTTAAGGTGGAGGGTATTAAAAGTTTGGCCCGGTCGAACTTAATGTTTTTTTACTTGTTTCATTTCATTCTGTACATAAGTCCTTATCAAAATTACTTAGAACTAAAAACAAATTTGAACACCTCAGAACTTTCTAATCCATCAAATCATGGCAGTAGGCTACCAAATGTTTGATGCGCTTTTATGGTGTAGACTAACTTTGCTTTTATATGCTATATCGCATAATGCCTCAATTAACCAAAACACCGGAGCAAAACTTATATTTCTTCCAAACACCACTATTCGTATCCTTCCTCTCTTTACCCACCGACGTGACTCCAAATTATTGTACTTACCAGTCTGAAATCCAACAAACGTGACCCATACCGACGATTTCCCCATTTTCGTACAAATGCAATTCTAAGGGAGTATAAGACTATTTATTATTCTTGGGGTAATTAAAAAATAATATTTTTAAATATTTTCATTGTGGGGTGAAGAGAATTTTGAATTTATTAAGAGCTTAGCGCAAAATGTCTTTGTGTGGCATCTAATTAATGACACCTACATATCTCTGTAATAACATTTCATACACATACTTACCAGGGATTTACATACGTAATGTCGAAATAATACTCCTAGGGTTTGTATCATCATCATACGAGTACAACGTGTAATATTTGAGTAATTTGTAATAACACCACACCACACATCTATCTATCCAACCATCCATCCACATCTTCCGTTTTTTTTTTTTTTTTGTCTCCCCTTCTTATAAATTATTACAGGTTGAAGGTTTTTGGTGCATGTCAGACGTGTAGTGTAGGGACATAAAGAATGAGTTCGTTTAATTATAGTTAGATAAGCAGGGAAGGTAGATGAGACAGTGTGTCATGGAGTTTATCTGACATTGTTAATTGACTTGATTTACGTCATTTTTTTTTTCTAAATGTAAAACGTTTAATTTGGTAATAACTTTGTTTGAGGTTTTAAGGTAATTTAATTTCATGATAAAATTTTTGATTTTTTTCTAGCAGGTGTAATATGTCATAAAATTTAATTGTAATAGCAATGGCTCAATTATTGGTTTCTGAATATTTTTAATAGTTATTATGGGACAATAAGATGGGAAATAATTGAAAGGGTACTAAAAGCACTAACAGGTAATAAATATCGTACCATTTGTATTGTGCGAACGAATAGAGCTAGGAAGAGGGAGTGGGTCACTGCTGGAGTGTAGCAATTAGAAAATTAGAAACTTTAACTAAACGTACTTAGAGCTAATAATTTGGTATTGTGATGATTTTTAAAGGGTAGAGCTAAAATCTTGAAATTTTCTGTGGAACTCAAAGTTGAAGTATACCAATCGCACCAAAATGGTGCTAAGTTTTGTAAAAAATAGTCTCGGGTGAAAGGAAACAAATAGCAAAAACATTAAGTTGGGTCGAGCCGAACTTTTAATAAACTCTACATTTGGCTAAAGAAAACATTTTTATATAAAAGTATCTCAATTCAAACGTTTTGCTCTTTACACTACAAATACCAGTAAGGCCGTTTGGATAATGCTGTTAAACTTTTCAAAAAAAAAAAAAAAAAAAAAAAAAAAAAAAAAACAAAAACGGGAACCTCTATAGACAATATACTTCAAGGATTGTTATCTACCAAATCTATAAATCTAATCTTAAATACCAAATTTGAAAGAGTCAAACTTCTGAATATCGGTGGGTACCGCTATATGTGCATTATAGGAAAACGTGGACCTATGCATACTATGTTCCGCCACCGGAGCTGGAACCCATTACCAACTACAAATGCCAATTTTTGGACAAATCCGTAAAAAAGTTGACTAAAAACATCAAAATATCGAATATCGGGAATTATCGTTATATGGAGTTATACGAAACCGAATTACAAGTACCATTTTTTAAACAAATCCCTGAAAAAATGTGACGAAAATGCCGAACACTGCTATGTGGGGCTATACGAAAACGTATACAGATATATCTCATTTTTAATACCAACTATTGTAGACACAATACAAATTATTGTGCCAAATTTTCAAAATTTTAACAGACATATGGACATATATATTTTATGGGGCCTACGACCAATAGTTAGGGATGATACAAACGGAATAATAAAATTAATATACCCTCCGTTTCAAGGGGGAGGGAAAAATGGAATTATAACATTTAGTACAGAGTTTACTATAAGATGTATACTCCAGCCAATGTTTGATTATTTAAATATATTTTAATTTTCGTTTCATGAACATAATGAATATTCAAAATTTTGACCCATCTTCATAGCACATATTTTGTTAATAAAAATAATGGGATGTGTGAAATATGAGAGCATCGGACGCTTATTTTCGTTATTGTAATCGCTTTTGTTATTCAAAACTTTGACCTTTTGTACCAGAATCTTTACCAAAATATTGAGATGTGGGAAGCATGAATGGAATTGGATGTTAATTTTATGTTTTTTGAGCTTCATAGATATTTAAAATATTGGCCCTTTTGTAGGGAAGTTACCAGAATGAGTGGACCGATATATTCCATCTCCACACCAGACCTTGGGTTAATAAAAATATTGTAATGTGTATAATTAAGTTTGATAATAATATTACGATGTACCAAGTTTGGATAAAATCGGATACTCCCTTCGAGAGTTATCATGCTCATCAGCCAGCCAGACGGACGGACTTCGCTAGTTTGACTCCAAATGTCCTGAAACAGATTTGGTCCAAAGAGATCTAGGGTTTACACCGTTATTTGGAATATAGTGTAGCAATAAAGCAGTAGGTGTGTCGGATGACTATGAGATTTTTCTTTGGAAATTCGTACTGTATGGTGTACGAATAGAACTAAATTTGGTATAGAGTATAGAAATAGATGTAGAATGGTACATTTTGTTATAAAGCTTATGTGGCTTATGGGATTGGATGAGGTATACGTACTGTATGGCGCACGAAAAGCATTATGTTTTGTGTGTAGCATTCAAATGGAGGTGGAATTATTCCGCTAAGAGTGTGAATGATTTAGAAATTCGGGAGTTTTTAAAAGGCATACTTTATAGTAAACGAAAGTACAAGATGGTACTAAATTTGACATGGAGTGTAGAAATGGAACTAGTATTATTAATTTTGGTTAAAGGATATAAATATTTCCCATTTAGCGACGATAACTAAAGAAGGGGGTATCTGATATTGTCCAAAATTGGACAAAATATATTTACCATAAAAATTAATATTTAGAAAAAAAAAATTCACATTGAGGTACCCTCTGATATAGGTTGTACATGGGACATCATAATATATAGATATGACTTAAGTCTTTTGCGAAAATGATCGTTATTGGCTCACTCCTTCTTTTACCTCCCCTAAAAAGTAAAGGTTTTGAAGAATAAAATTAGATGTGGTAAAATTTGAATTCAATTTCTAATTTTCATCAAATTTTCATCGAGCACATGAATAAATTAATATAGGGTAAATGTGCCATTAGTCGGCACTTTTAGGATTTTCGCGTTTTTAATCGCTCACCATTCTGAGTGGAACTTTTCAATTATTACAAAGTTAATTTATTCAGATTCGAAATTTTGTATAGTTTTTGCAATAATAAATAAAGTTTTAATAACTTTTTATTAAATTACATAAATTTATAGTTTTATTAAAACAATGCTTTTTTGCCAGCAGTCGGCACCACTTGCCAATTGTCGGTATGGCATGTTCCAACAGTCGGCATACCGATTTTTTTGTAAGAATAATTAATAATAATAATAAATTAATTCATTAACATATAATATTTTTGTTTAGTTAAACTGATTCGGCGTCTTTATTGTACTTTTCTTAAGAATATGGATTGTTGAGGTCCTTCACAGACAAAAATTTAATATTTATTAGAATAAATCATCTTTTCTTAGCGAAATTGTACACAAAGATAG
This sequence comes from Musca domestica, assembly GCF_030504385.1. Lineage (NCBI taxonomy): Eukaryota > Metazoa > Arthropoda > Insecta > Diptera > Muscidae > Musca > Musca domestica. The sequence goes on along the minus strand of NW_026712328.1, from coordinate 29,598,735 downwards.
CTGACAATATATTTGAAGTAAACAAAATACATTTAGTTATAATAGTTTCATTTACTTGGACTTAAAAATAAAAATGGTCCGACTACTGGGACATGCCGAACTTAGGCACACTTACCTTATAGGATTTTCCAGTTCTCCCCTACAGTGGAAAGTTTTTGCAAAATAACATAAAAATCCATATTGAGCGAAGGGAGTGCCTGATATAATTCAAACTTGGCGCATCGTAATATTTAGATAAGACTAATGTAAATTTGGATAGAAGCAACTCTCATTTTCTTCTTCTATATTTATAAAAGGGGAAAAAGTATGTACGTTTAATAGTTTGTAATTCATGGATACAAAAATCGTTAAACAACTTTTCTTGGAAATTTCAAAATACACTACAGCATCGCCTGAAAGAAACATAGGTTATATATATTTTTGAAATTCCACTTGGAACTGTAGATATAGCATCAGAATCGGAGGTTACACCAAAAAACTAGATTTGGTATGCACATATCTATTGATCTGTTAAAAATACAGTCTGTGTAACGTAATTTAGTACAACAATAGTTTTGCCAAATTATATTGAAATCGGTTCAGATTTGGATATAGCTCCCTTATGTATTTCCTGCATTCATCATGGTCAGCTATACGTGGCCTGTTCACGTGAAAGAAGATTTATTTCTTTACAATCCTGGAAAAAATTGTACATACTAAAGTATTATAATAAATACGTTTTTATGTTCTTGAATTTGTTTTATTACTAACATCAAATTTTGAATGCATATAAAAGCAAAAGGCTAGTAATATATAAAATCGATGACCTATTTGCTTCAAACTTACAAGCATTCCATTATTTTGTTCTATTTTGATGGTCCACTCCTGGTACCTCCGCACAAAAGGGTCAAATAAAACGCGAAATTAACATCCAATTCCATTCAGACTTGGCACATCCCAATATTTCTATCAACACAAGATCTCTAATAAATAATAATAAGCATACGGTTCTCTTTATATTTTAAACATACCATTATTTCTACAAACACTGCTGCTGTGAAGTACCTCTCCCACATAGGGTCAACATTTTTAATATCCATAAAACACATAAACCGCGATTGGTACATCTCAATATTTCCCTCAACACAAGATCTGTTATAAAGATGGTACATATCGGACTATTTCATCTGGTACATCCCCCACACAGGGTTCAAGAATTTGAAAAAAAAACGCTCTAAAAAGCGAAATTAGCATCCACCTCTCTTCAAATTTCACACATACAAACATTTTTGCAAACATAAGATCTGTTGTGAAGATGATTTATATCTGCGAACACCTTCTACTTTTATCTGCCATAACTTGCGAGACAAGTCAATGATTCTTAACAACATGCTACATCTAAATAGTTTTCTCAACCAAAAAACCTGAGATGAATATGATATTTATGATATCGCATTATATTGGATCTAAATGTTCAATTTTCTTGTAATTTTGCCATACCAATATTTTTATCTGTATTAGATGAAGTATACTAACGCACATTTTTACATTTTCTAAAAATGATCACATATCTCCTTTAAAGTGTATTCTAGACACAAATCATTTGCTCAAAATGCTTTTTGTCGAGTCATTACCATTTTAGGTCTTTGACTCTGAGCCTTCCATGACTGACTGTAGAGCTTAATGTGAAAAAAAATAAAAATTAAAAGGATGGGAAATCCATAAAATTATATATTTTTTCCAAATCTGTCAGGCTCCTAACTGTTTAAATTTAACTGTCAGAAATGTAACTAGCCAATAATAATAATAAATGTTTACCGTCCACAATTACTGAATATTTTTCTTTTATTTTTTAAAACATATAAACAAAACTCAAATTTCTGTTTGTCGACTTTTCTCTCCTTCATATTTTAATTGTATTTCTATCTCTCGTTTATTTCAGGTAATACTTTTGTTGAAATGATGACTTGCTTTTTGCAATGCAAAGAGTTGTATTTATATGTTTCATCCATTTACGGAGAGTTCTGCGTGCGTAAGTTTATATATGTATGTGTGCATATAAATATATTTCGTAATGTAACATTGGAAACATTTACAAGCCACAAATGTATTTCTATACGGTAATCAAGATTTTAATTTAATTCAAAATTAACGGATGGATGAGTATATCAAATTTTACACATTTGCAAAAGGATAAGGAAACAAATTTTCATTTTTGTGTTGATTGATGCTGCACACAGATTTCCCCACTCACTCCCACTGAACTAAATTAGAACAATCGCACTGTGGACCATTGTTTGGAAATAAGATGAAGTAATTCGGGGAATCATTTGAATCGCAAGTTGGAATTTAATTATACGTTTTCGAAATATTCGTGTTACAAGGTTAACATAAATAATGTGCCTTCAAAGTAGTGATTCTGCTTGGAGAGCAATCCATTATAGATTGGGCATTCGTTCGGCACAGAAAAAAAATATATTTTATACCCTCCGCCATAGTATATAGTCTTGATCAGCATAAAATTCTATGTCGATTTAGCGATGTCCGTTCGTCTGTACGTCAGCGGAAATCACTGTAGCTTCCGAACGATAAAATTTTACTCAAATGTATATTATGTCTGCAGGACTTTTGGTATTGAAACTTGGTTATGTAGGTCCACGTTTTGGTATAGCCCCCTTATAATGGTACCACCCAATATTCGGTATTTTGATAATTTTAGCGACATTAATTAGCGGAATTGTTTTAAATTTGGTATTTGAAGTTCATAATGGATATTATAGTCTATGACAGAAAATTGTCTGTGCAGGTTCACGTCTTCGTATAGCCCTCATATTATCGTACCTCCTGATATTCGGTATTTTGATGATTTTAGCGACATTATTCAGCGGAATTGTTTTAAATTTGGTATTTGAAGTTCATAATGGCTTCTACAGCCTGTGAGAGAAAGTTGTCTGTGTAGGTTAACGTCTTCGTATGGCCCTCATATTATCGTACCTCCTGATATTCGGTATTTTGATGATTTTAGCGACATTATTCAGCGGAATTGTTTTAAATTTGGTATTTGAAGTTCATAATGGCTTCTGCAGCCTATGAGAGAATGTTGTCTGTGCAGGTTAACGTCTTCGTATAGCCCCATATAACGGCAGCTTCCGATATTCGGTATTTTGATGATTTTAGCGACATTATTAACCGAAATTGTTTGAAATTACTACAGCCTATGACTGAAATATGTCTGTGCAGGTCCACGTCTTCGTATAGCCCTCATATTATCGTACCTCCTGATATTCGGTATTTTGATGATTTTAGCGACATTATTCAGCGGAATTGTTTTAAATTTGGTATTTGAAGTTCATAATGGCTTCTACAGCCTGTGAGAGAAAGTTGTCTGTGTAGGTTAACGTCTTCGTATGGCCCTCATATTATCGTACCTCCTGATATTCGGCATTTTGATGATTTTAGCGACATTATTCAGCGGAATTGTTTTAAATTTGGTATTTGAAGTTCATAATGGCTTCTGCAGCCTATGAGAGAATGTTGTCTGTGCAGGTTAACGTCTTCGTATAGCCCCATATAACGGCACCTTCCGATATTCGGTATTTTGATGATTTTAGCGACATTATTAACCGAAATTATTTGAAATTTGGTATTTAAAGTTCGTAATGGATTCTACAGCCTATGACTGAAATATGTCTGTGCAGGTCCACGTCTTCGTATATTCGTTATATTGATAATTTTAGCGACATTATTCACCAATTTTTTTTTTCAAGTTTCACATTTGAATATTGTAATGGCTTCTGATAAAAGTTGCCTATGCAGGTCCACGTCGTCGCATAGGCGACTAATATAACAGCAACATTCGGTATTTGTAAGATTTAATCGGTATTTTTAACGGATTTTTTTTTTTGAAAATTGCAAAATTCGTTCCAAATAGTGGAGGGTATTCAAAGTTCGGCTTTGCCGAATTTATGTTATGTTATTTACAAAAAAGTTGAATAGTATCAGTCGTTTTTGCTGACACATGTATACCCTCAGCCTTGCGTTGTGATTATTCAAACTGTTGACCTTTTATGGGGTAGTTCCCAATAAGTTGGACAATATTGTCCATTTCGTATCTGATCTAAGTCTAATATAAATATAACAACGTACCTGATTTGGACTACATTTTTCACGTTATATGAGCTTTTGGAAAATTTTGAAACATGCAATGAAATTTGAAAAATTCCACTCCAGCTAAAACTGATAAAAATATAGATATGTGCAATTAAATTTTTTAAACAATTAGTTATAGAAAATCGAACATTAAATTCCAATTTTGTGCGAAAAAATGCAAATCAAAATGTTGAACTTTTGTGGGGACGGTTCCTGAAGGAGTTGCTCCATAGATTCCATATTTACATCAGATCTCTGGATGAGAGAGATATTTTGAAATACAAATCTTGAAAAGAATCCCTGGCTTGTTTCGAAAGGTATGAGAGATATAAATACTGACAATTGTTACCCTTTGTGGGGGAGGTACCGGATGGAGTGTGCCGATATCTGTCATCTTCACAACAGATGTTGTGTTAATAAAAATATTGGGATCGGTGAAATTTCAACATAATCGGGTGCATATTCCGCTTTTTCTAAGATATATAATTATTCAAAATATTAACCGTTTATGGGAGAGCTAAAGAAGGATCTTCCGTTAGTAAAAATATTGGGATATGTGCAATTTAAAGAGAATTGAATGCTTATAAGAGCGTTTTGTTATTCAAAATTTAGACCCTTTGCCGGGTAGGTACCAGAATGAGTGATCCGATATCCGCCATTTTCACAACAGATCCTGTGTTAGTAGAAATATTGGAATGTGTGAAGTTTAGAATGAATCAGATGATTATTTCGCATTTGATTAGAGCTTTAAATATTCAAAATTGTGACCCGTTGTAGGAGAGGTACCAGAAGACGTGTGTCCCGATATATTTCATTTTCACACCAGATTTTGTGTTTTAGTAGAAATGTTGGGATTAGTGACATTTCAAAAGAATCGGGTGGTTATTTCGCTTTTGGTAATATATATAATTATTCACAATTTTGAACCAATGGGTGGGGAGGGGGGTGTTACCAAAAGAAGTAGACCTATAAACCCCATCTTAACACCAGATCTTCCTTTATTAAAAATATTGGGATGTGTGAAATTTAAAGAGAACTGAATGTTTATTTTGCTAATATTATCGTAGGTACTTGAAGGAGTGATTCGATATCTACCATCTTCACAGCAGATTTTATGTTAGTAAAAATATTGGGATGTGTGAAGTTTGGAATGAATCAGATGTTTTTACACATTTTATGGGAGTTTCGGTAGCAGAAGGAGTGGAACGACATCTACCACACCCGATTTGTTTTAGTAAAAATTTTAGTATGAGTGAAATGTGAAGAGAATCGGGCGCTTTTTTCGCATTTTCACAGAGGTATAATTATTCAAAATTTTGATCCGTTGTGGGGGAGGTACTTCATACCAGCTCTTGCGTTGGTTAAAATATTGAAATGTGTGAAATCTGAAGACAATCGTACTCTTATTTCATATTTTTTAGAGGAGTTATAACCATTCAAAATTTGCATTCTTTGTGGGGGAGGTACTCGATGGAGTCGGCCGATATTTTCCATTTTCGCTGATTCGAATATTAATATTTGCAAAGTTTGAACAGAATTAGAAGTAGATTATTTTCTCTGAAAATGTTGACCTTTTGTGGTGGAGGTACCAGAAGGATATAGGATAGGCCCGATATTGCTCATCTCTGAAGTCCATCTAAGTTTGATAATAATATTACGATGCACCAAGTTGGGACCAAATCGGATAATTCCTTTGAGAGTTAACGTGTGCACCAGCCAGAAAGACAGAAGTACATCCCTAGATTGGATGGAAACCAAATGTAGTGTAACGGATTTGGTCCAAAGGGACCTTAGGTCTAAAACCGTTTTTCGATGAGACACGTTTTAGCCTTAACAAATTAATTTAATAATTTTCTATAGATATAAGATATAGATGTATTGCAGGTCTTCTGTAAATAGATCTTCAATAGAGAGAAGACCTTCCACGTTTTTGTATAGGTAGAAACCTTCCCAATGTTCTCTTACAGAAATAAAACCTACCTTATGTATTTTATGAATTAAAAAAATAACATAGTTCTTCTATAAATAAAATACCTTCCTGCCTTTTAGGTATTTTGAAATATGAAAGACTAGACCATGACCATATGTCGTCTATAAGTTGGCCTTGCACAGGTATCCTATAGATAGGCGCATGCATTTCAGATGTCTGCTAAATCCAAGATGTTTTACTCAGTTCTTCAATAGATGGAAGTTTCTTTCCTAGGTTCTCCATATACAGGGTAAGATGAAAAAACTGCAACCAACATCAGCCTGCTGTCATACAGCTTTTAAAATTTGGTGAGAATTTTATTCGTAATGGAATTCAAGCGTGACGTCAATGAAGTAGACGGAAGAAAACAGCAACATCGGCAGAAATGGTTCGAAATGTAAAGAAGCGACTTGATCGAAACCCGCGTCGCAGTGGCCGTAAAAATGGCTCGTGAGCTGAAAATATTGCAATATTCCATTCGTCAAATATTGATCGGGGTAAAGCCCACCGAAATTCCAAAAAGTGCAAGAACTTTCATCGCGACAGAAAGAAAGGGCTGAACTGCCGAATTTGGTTCTTCCGATGAGAAAAATTCGTTGTTCAGCAGTTTGTAAACAAACAAAATTATTGTGTTTAAAGAATAGGTTAGCTGAAAATGTGCACCTTCGGTTGGCCAACAGAACTCAAGCGCCGGCCATGGTGATGGTTTGGGCCGCCATAACAGCCGATGATCGTTCTCCGCTCGTATTAATCAACCGTGGCATCAGAATAAAAGTCGAATATTATCGCGATAATATTCTGGAGCGTGGATATTCCAACAGGACTCAGCACCATCGCATTCAGCTCGCGCAACCCTAGAATAGTTACAAAATGAGGTTCCTCCCTTTATTTCCAGCGCACAATGGACACCAAAATCTCTGGATACCAATCCGTTGGACTATTGTGTCTGGAGTATTTTGGATGGCAAGGTTAGCACAAAAAAATACCAAAGTGTCGATCACCTCAAGCAAGTGCTTCGAAGAGATTGGACCAACATTAGGGCAGCTTGTGACTGTTTCATTGGCCTTTTAAAGGCCATAATTCGTGCCGAAGGTGACCAATTCGAACAAATCTAAACTTATTCTAAAATCTGATGCTTTTCCGACATTTTTTGCTTTCATTCAATTATTGCAGGCCTCTCACAGGTCTTTTATAATTAAGAGACTTTACAGACCTTTGTTAATAGACCATCTGCTAAGGTCCTGACTATAACGTTTATAACACTGAAATGTGTTAAATATGAAATTTCTTACGGTACATCAACACCCCATCGTAATTATGCCGACGTTTTTGGACATCATCATCATCATCATCATCATCAGCGCCACTGTTCACCGCCTAAACAAAATACAAAATTTATTTTGTAAATGTTGCATCACGTTTTGTTTATTGTTAAGCGCCCCGTAATAATATTTACAAACATTTCATTATACAATTTTATTGCATTTCTAATTTTGAATAGACAATGAGATTTTGATTTAATGAGACGATTGCGGATAGGTGTGCAGGTCGTCGTCACACGGTCGTATGAAATATTCAATTTTCAATTTGATAGCAGAATATTGTTTATTTATTGAAACGGTCCATTTAATTGGCCCAATCAAATTAGTTTGCAATAAAGATAACAATCAAATGAAAAGCAATTTTGATGGGGTTAAACGCATTAGACTTTAGATTAGATGGGCAAAGTAATGAAAGATAAATTCTTAATAGAGTTTTAGAATAACTTTTCTGCGTCCACTTTTTGATTATTTAATAATTATTTTCGAACAAGAACTTTATGGAAATTAGCTCAAAAACTAATTTATATAAACAATAGTTAAAAATTATCCGTACGATGGGCGAATGCCCATCTAAGCGTTAGACCTTCTAATATGAGGAGATATTGGAGCCATTACAGTAAGTTTGAATTTTTACCAAAATATGGTATTATGTATCAATTGTATGCTTCAATTTAGCCTATATAAACTGGTATTTCACATTTGGTGAAAAATAATCTGGAAACCGGACGAAGAAATCCATTGGAGCTATATCCAAATTTGGGCCGATTATCTCTAATTTCAACAGGATTCGCAATCCTTCGTCAGACATAATTTAATTCAGAATTGTATTCCATAAAACATAGAATCCCATTTCCTTTCGCCTGTTAAAAACAAATACATAAAGACATAACATTCTCTACCGCAGTGGGGTGTAGATATAAATAACACCTTGCGTCAAAATTCAATTTATTTCAATAATTGTATCTGTACGAACTGTTTTGAATAATAAACAATAATAAAAAATAATAAACAAAATAATTGACGGCTTTTGGTGGAATAAATGTTTTTGTTTTGGGATGAAAAATAATTGTGATCGTATTAGAATTTCGATATTGTAAAAAGTCTGAGGTGTTCCATTAGTTTTCAGCGTTATTCTCTTATGTTAACATTAAGAGATAAATGTCAACAAAATTGTTGCCTTTTGTATACCCTACATTTTGCAAACATATTTGTTTGGCCCAAGTACGAATACTACTGAAATTGGTGACAATCGGATCAGATTTAGATATAGATCCCATATATCTTCAACCGATTTCGGGTTGCTTATGAACCAAATGGCAAATATCAGTCCACTGACTTGTATTTGGGTAACATCCTAAATCAAATTTGGAGAAAATCGGTTCAGATATAGCTATAGCTCCCATATATATATATTTCATCCAATTTGGGGTTTTAAATCTCCCACATGCGTAATATGCACTCCAGAAAAATGATATATAGTACAGGACATCAGATACTGCTCGAAAATACGTCTGTCAAATTTTATCGAGATCGGGATATAGCTCTCATATAGTTCCCATATATAAATTTTATCGGATTTGGGGTTTAAAGTCCCTCACAAGCGTAATATGCATTCCACAACAATAATCTTTGATACCAAATATCAGACACAAATACAAAATTTGTCAAAATCGGTTCAGATTTGGATATAGCTCCCATGTATATCCTCAATTGATTTCGGGTTAATTGTGCACCAAATGCCCAATATCTGTCCAAATTACCTGAATTTTGGCATATCCGACCGAATTTCGACTAAAAGCAAGTACATTAAATTTGATCTACTTGAAATAAATTATTTTGTTACGAGAGCTCTACTAAATATGCATGTAATGTATTATACAGTCTACCCCGGAATTCATATATTTTAAAATCCATTTTAGGGGTTAAAGCATAACTTTGTAGGGGTTTATGTAAAATTCTCCAGCAAAGAATCATTTCTGAAGGATGACGACAAAAATATTCCTTATTAAATTTCAGTATAAGTCACCAAAGAAAATAAATATATATTTCCATTATATATCAAGAAAATTTATGCATCAATTTAACAAAAAAATTGAAAATATTTCCAAATTATATCCACACCACACTGTGGTCAGGGCATTGTCTTCGTGTGTTTGCAACATAGACCCATAGTTCCTTTTGAAGATCTGCATAGAATCACATCCGTTTGTCTGCCCATGTAGTTTTATGAACCAAATGCAGGTCACATTTACAATCCGATTTCGATAAAATTTTACAAAGGTTATTTGTTTCACTCAAGGAAATTGGAGATAATCGGATCTAGCTCCCATATATATTAACCTTGAACCAAATTGAGTTGGGAGGTAATTATGTCAAATTTGGCGATATAGCTATAGCTCCCACATACAATGTTCTTCCGATTTGTTATATATAGGGGACTATAGCTACAATATGAACTCCATAAGAACGTTATTCCAGAAAATATATCAAATATATGTAGTTCAGAAAGACCTTTATCAAGATCGGTTAAGATTTGGACATAGCTCCATACATATCTTTATTATGGGATTTAATGGTTAATGTAAGCCCAAATGGAGCAGATGGTCTGTTAAGATATAGCTATAGCTCCCATATGTATGTTTTACCCGATTTGGTTTATAATATATACTCCGAAACAATGATATTTGGTACCAGATATCACCTACAGCTCAAAAATACATCTGCCGAATTTTACTGATATCGTTTTAGATTTGGATATAGCTCCCATATATATTTTTATCCGATGTGGTAGTTATTGTGCCTAAAAATATAATATCAAACCAAATTGAATGAATTTTTGCACATTTAACCTAATTTATCTATTTCGTGAAACTCCGTTCCCGTATATCTATTTGTAATTTAATATTTCAGGGCTTTAGTCTTCTCTCAAAAAATGCGTATTATGGCTTCAATAAAATTCCATTGAAATAAATTCCCAATATGAACGTTTATTTGTTACGGGTAGCTCTACAAAATATGTATAGGTGTGAGGTATCATAAAGTCGACCCGCCCAACTTTTTACCTTTCCGTACTGATTTTATTGAGCATTATTGTTTTATTTGGGAGATCGATTGTTGGTTGTCCCATTAAAGGAGTTTTATGCTTTGTAATTTGTTACATTAACTCCCACGAGATCATCTTTGTGGTAGTTATTTTTATTGAGTCCTAACATCAACTATGACCGTAACCACCACTTGGGACTTGCTCTTAATTATGCTGCTCTTAATTACTTTCCTCTGATGCGTTGTGATAAAAGTACAATTTTTAAAAATCATTATTTTTAAAAAATCTATTGTTAATTTATGCGCAATTTCAAACCGAAATCAATATAGATTGTAAATCCCAATGAAAATGGTCATATATTGAAGCCTTTATGCCCGGGGACTCATAAAAAAATAATTATCTATAATATCCCTTTACTCTCTCTCTCTCTCTCTCTCTCAATCATATTCTCGGCCTCTCCACAATATTAAAATAATAAATTTTTTATGGCCTTTTATTTTGGTAATTTCAAACGGTTTCGTCTGCCCCATATTTAAACTTTTTTGGGCTGGCTGGCTGAAACCTCCAGAGAGTTGTGGAGAGAGACAGACCGAGGAATGGCAAACGAAAGTTCGTCGTCATTTTTATGTTCAGTGTGTTCGAGTGCAACATTTAATTAAAGCCATGTTACAACGTCAATTAAAATGTTAATTATCGATAAATGTGTAATAAATCTGTGAAGTTGTTTCGTTTTTTTTTTTTGGCTAGTGGAGTGGGCAAATCGGCGAATGAGTTTGGGTCTCCGGCGAATGGTGGGATAATGATGTTTTATTTACATAGGCTGGTTGGCAAACAGACCCATACGGACATGTATGCAGATACATGTATGTACGAACACACATACGTTAATATCATTCCAAAGGAAGAAATAATGGCGAAAAATATAAAAAACCAAAAAAAAAAGAAGGAGATATTCCAAATTTTTACAAATATGTTCAGAGGAGAGAGAGAGAGAGAGTAAAGTACAAAGTTTCAATTTAATTAAATGATTAAAAGTGCATTGCTGTTATAATTACGACCATGTTATAAAGTTAATGAGTTGAGTCCGATACTCGCTGCGATGATGTGGATGACGAGAATGACGATAAACGTAATGGGAATGGTCATTCGACAGATAACAGCGCATGACTAAAACGGAAACTGAATGCAATTATGTTCGGATCTCTGTAGGCTGTAATTATAAAAAAATTGTTGTAATTTTGTTAATTTTTTGTTTGTTTCAATTATTTACTTTAACGCAAAGCTTACTTTGTTCAAAAAAAGGAAAAAAAGAAAAAAAAAAAAAAAACAACATGCATTACTTAATTAAATATAACACTGTTGAAATTTATTCATAGAATCTATAATAGACATGTAAGTGCATGCCTTTGACGTAATTACTGTGTTTTTTTTTACGTTAATTTATGTTCGATTTAATTATGTTAAATGCGGGTATTGCGGAATGTTTAAATTATTAATTTAAAACTTTAATATTGGTTAAATTAAAGGCTTAAAAGTCAATAATGATATTGTCGTAGAATTCTTAATTGTATTATGGCGGCTGAAGTTTATGCGGCTGAGTGGGACATTACCATAAGTCCAATTAGACTTCCACCTAGACCAAAGCGGTATAAAAACTAACAGTATACAATTTTGATATTCTTTAAATGTTCTAGATATACAGAGCATTAATTTTAAGTGAAAATATTTCGAAGTTTGGAAAGGTAAAACTATACAATTTTGTGGGCGTGATAATCGAAAATAGATCAATTATGTTTGAAAAATTGTAACAAATACATAAATCCTTCAAAATGTTAGAAATTTGAAAATACCGATAAATATGGTCATGCCAACACTTCAACAGCGTGAGAAAAAAAAAACTACATCAAAGTCAAACGCCATAATTTTTAAATTTCTTTTTTAAATTTTATTGAATGAAGCAAGAAATTTCGGAAATATCATCAAATTCTAGAATAAGTTTAAATTTGTTTGAATTGGCCTTCAAATGGCCAATGAAACCTTTACACGCTGCCCAAATGTTGTTCTGCGGTATTTTGGCCCATACCCGGCGAAGCGCTTGCTTGAGGTGATCGACACTTTGGTATTTTTTAGTGCCAACCTTGCTTTCCAAAATACTCCAGACACAATAGTCCAACGGATTGGTATCCGGAGATTATGGTGGCCATTGTGCGTTGGAAATGAAGCAAGAATCCTTATTTTGTAACCATTCTTTGGTGGCGCGTGCTGAGTGCGATGGTGCTAAGTCCTGTTGGAATGTCCAAGGTCTACGGCCAAAATGACGGCCCATACCATAACCATGGCCGGCGCTTGAGTTCTGGTGACCAACCGAAGGTGCACATTTTCAGCTGACCTCTTTGGCAAGTAAACACGATCATTTTTTTTTTTTTTTTACAAAATGCTAGAAAACGAATGTTTTCTCATCGGAGAAAACCAAATTCTTTAGATCTTTTGAGTCTATTTTCTTTCTGTTGCGGTGTAAGTTCTTGCAATTTGTGGAATTTCAGTGGCTTTAATCCGAGCTCATTTTTTAATATTTGACGAATGGAAGACACTAAAGATTTATTCACATTTAAATGCTGGAGTACTTTAACGATAGCCAGTTGTGGTTTTCCAGACAAATGTAAAGAAATCACATTATCACGCTTGAATTCCATCACGAATAACTTTTTTTCTGGAAAATTCTCGCCAAAATGGTTTTTTACGCTTCGTTAACAGCTGATAATTTTGATAATGCGAAACTTAAAAAAATTGGTGAATAATGTCACTAAAATCATCAAAATACCGAATATAGGGAGGTACCATGGAACCTATACTAAAACGTGGACCTGCACCGACAATTTTCTGTTATAGGCTGTAATATCCATTACGAACTTCAAATATCAAATTTGAAACAATTCCGGTGAAAAATGCCGCTAAAATCATCAAAATACCGAATATCGGGAGGCTATACCAAAACGTGGACATGCCCGTGAAGATAGATTGTAAAATATGAATGCAATGTGTTGGTGCGCAAGGGGTTAATTAAAAAATAGTTTTTTTTTATATTAATGATTTTTACCATTTTTTTTGGATAAATCAACGTATTTTTAAATTAATTTAAATAAAATTAACTATTTAAATTAATTTAACAGGAAAATGACACAATTTCCCCACGAGGACGAATAACCAGAGTGGTGGTGGCGGTTAGAAAATCGAAAAAATTCGATTCGACCATGCAGTTTCCCTACCGAAACCGCCACTTTGGTTAGAAAATCGAAAAAAATTCGATTATCTGAAATCAGTTGGGAATATAAAGCATATATAGCCAGAAAGTACTCCTCGAGACCTTTCATTTAAGACCCGCCTCAATGACGCAGCTGGCATAGTTTTTGTGCAATTCAGCATTTTCCATGCAGTTTCCCTACCGAAACCGCCACTTTGGTTAGAAAATCGAAAAAAATTCGATTATCTGAAATCAGTTGGGAATATAAGGCATATATAGCCAGAAAGTACTCCTCGAGACCTTTCATTTAAGACCCGCCTCAATGACGCAGCTAGCATAGTTTTTGTGCAATTCAGCATTTTCCATGCAGTTTCCCTACCGCCAACACCACTCTGGTTATTCGTCCTCGTCGGGAAATTGTGTCATTTTCCTGTTAAATTAATTTAATTTAAATTAATTTAAAAATACGTTGATTTATCCAAAAAAAAATGGTAAAAATCATTAATATTAAAATAAACTATTTTTCAATTAACCCCTTGCGCACCAACACATTGCATTTATATTTTACAATTTATCTTCACGGGCATAACGTGGACCTACATGGCCCATTTCAACAATATCAAAAGTCCTGCAGACATTTTTACATTTGAGTAAAATTTTGTCAACCTACTTCATTTCGTTTGGAAGCTAGAGTGATTTCCACAGACGCATAGGACGGATATCGCTAAATCGATATAGAATTTTATGCTGATCAAGAATATATATACTTTATTGGGTCTAAAATGTATATTTCGAGGTGTTACAAACGGAATGACAAACTTAATAAACCCTCCATACTATGGTGGAGGGTATACAAATTTTACTCTAGATCTCAGAAAAAACTATATATCTAGGGACAATAATTTTTAAGAAATTTACATTCAATTTTTTTTACTAAAAGTTAAAAATATGCTTTCTTTTAACCGTTCATTTAACACATCCTAGTCAAAATCTCCCTTCATACTACATTTTTGGAGTACATGTCGAAGTAGACATTATTCTAGATCAAAAATAAGTGTGAATATCTGAACAAAAAAAAATGTGTGTACTTAAGATTTCCAATAAAAAATCTATAAATATTTGTTAAAAAAAATCTTGTTTATTTCTACAAAAATAAGCGCTTTTCTCTAATTCTCTGCAAATTTTGTTATAATTTCAATGTGCAATAGACAGTCAGGGTTTCAGAAAAAGCCAAGTGGGCTTGATGGAACTCGAGTGTAGATCAAAACCCCAAAAAAAATATTAGGTTCTCAGGCCAAATTTAGTTAGGGCCTTTATGTAGTTCTAACCATATTCAAAGGGACCCCTAGAGTTTGAAATATATTTCGCAATATTTAGTATAAAGCTTTTAAATTTAATAGAGATCTTTGGATTATATCCAGAATCATTGATACAGATAATGTATCATATCGGTCCACTTTTCGGAATAGTCCTCGTGTAAGGATAACTATGATTTCGAGTATTTCTTACGTTTTGCAAATGTTTTTTTTTTTTTAATTATACCCTCAGCAATTTGGCTACAGAGGGTATATACAATTTAATACGGTCAAAACGTGCCTAGTCGAAATAACGGTTTTAAACCCTAGGTCTTTTGGACAAAATCCGTTTCAGAACATTTGGAGTCAATCAAGCGATGTCCGTCCGTCCGTCTGTCTGTCTAGCTGGCTGGTGCGCACAATAACTCTCGAAGGGAGTATCCGATTTGATCCAAACTTGGTACATCGTAATATTTTTGTGAAACTTAAATCGAGTTCGGAGATGGGCAATATCGGTCCACTCCTTCTGGTACCTCCCCCACAAAAGGTCGAAATTTTCAAAAAATATATTTTTTGCATAGAAAGAGAAATATTTGCGTCAGTGCTAGGTAAGGTGGGAAAATGGACAATATCGGTCCACTCCATCAGGGACCTCCCCCACAAATGGTCAATATTTTGAATAATTACAACTCTCATAAAATGTGATGTAAGAGTCCGATTGTCTTAAAATTTTACACATCCCAATATTTATATTAACCCAATGTTTGGTGTTAAGATGGGTAAAATCGGTCCAATCCTTCTGGTACCTCCCAGGTCGAAATTTTCAAAAATATATTTTTTGCACAGAAAAAGAAAGGATAATCCGATTTTGGTCCAACATTGCATATCCTAATATTTGCGTCAGTTCTACGACTCGTGCCAAAATGGGTAGTATTGGTCCACTCCATCAAGTGCCTCTCCCACAAAGGGTCAAAATTTTGAATAATTATAACTCTTGAGAAATGTGATATAAAAGTCCGATTGTCTTCAAGATTCACACATCCCAAAAATTGTATTAACCCAAGGTCTGGTGTTAAAATGGAATACATCGGTCCCCTCCTTCTGCTACCTCCCCCACAAAAGGTCGAAATTGTCAAACAATATATTTTTTGCAGAGAAAGAGAAACGATAATCCGATTTGGCTTCAACTTTACAAATCCTTCCTTCAGTTCTCTGTCAGGTGCAAAAATGGATAATATCGCTCCATCAAGTGCTTCCCCCACAAAGGGTCAAAATTTTGAATAATTATAACTCTTATAAAATGTGATGTAATAGTCCGATTGTCTTCAAATTTCACACATCTCAATATCTTTATGAACTCAAGATCTGGTGTTAAGATAGAATATATGGGCCAACTCCTTCCGGTACCTCCCCCACAAAAGGTCAAAATTTTGAATGTCCATTAAGCTCATAAAAAGCGAAACTAACATCCTCCCCTACAAATGGTCAAAATTTTGAATATCCACGAAGGTCATAAAACGCGAAATAAACATCAGGTTCCCTTTATACACGAAATCTGTTGTAAAGATGGGATATATCAGTCCACATCTTCTGGTACCTCCCCCACAAAGGCTCAAAATTTTTAAATCCATGAAGCTTATAATAAGCGAAATTAACATTCGATTCCATTCCAGATTTGGTACATCTCAATATTTCCATCAACACAAGGTCTGTTATAAAGATGGTAGAGATCGGACCATTTCTTTTGCTACCTACCCCAAAAACGCTGAAAGAAATTGCACACATACAAACATTTTCGTTAATACAAGATCTGTTGTGAAGATGATATATATCTGCGAACCCCTTCTGGTACCTCACCCACAAAGGTCACAATTTTCAATATTTTTATCTGACATAACTTGTGAAACAAGTCAGTGATTCTTAACAACTTGCTATATCTAAATATTTCTCTCAACCAGAAACCTGAGATGAATATGTAATATATGATTTCCCATAAATTGGATATAAGTGTTGGCTTTTCTTGTAATTTTGCCCATACCAAAATTTTTATATGTATTAGATGAAGCATAGAAATGGAATACTTCGGTTGACTAGATCTGGTACATCAAGCACATTTCAACATTCTCCAAAATTTATCATATATTTCATATAAAGTGAAGGAAGTAGCCAATATAGTCCAAACCGGGCAAGTCGCAATATTTATATCATATGTATTCAGGTCCGACATGAAATGGTCAATATTGACCCATTCCTTCTTAACCTTCTCCATAGAGGGTCGACAATTTGAATAATTATAACAGAAGTCAAAATATATTTAAATAATCGAGCCTTTGCTGAGGGTTTACATTTGTCAGCAATACCGACTGATATTTTCTAGCTTGTTTTTATTTAATTTTAGGCATTTTGAGTTCTTATTATGTTGAAACGCTCTTCTCAAAAAATTATCAATATTGGTACTGCCATATCGGTACTGCAGTTATATAAGAACCCCCAAATTAGATATTACAAGGTTAATGTTTTTTCAGTTTGGCCTTAAGATTTATTTAAGATTTTTGGTTACACCTTCTGAAAGTTAAGTTACACTGCCGGAATGAAGATTTATATATTTCTCTATGCAAATAGTATGGGATGATATAAGAGGGAGATGATTTTTTTTTTTTTTTTTTGAATATGTTTTCAATTTTTCAAAGCTTGTCATTGCATCCTACTTTGACGCACCCTGTAATTATAATGTAAAGTATTTTCCCTTCAACTACTTCGAGTTTTTCAAACAAAGTTATTTTAAACAAAGTTTAAGTAGCAATACCCTCTTGGAACTTACAACATTTAGTTGATTGTTCTCCCTTTCTCTGGGGAGTGTACCAATAAAGTTGCAAAAATATTGTCACTTCGGTTAAAGTTCTAAGTAAATGTTAACATTTCTTGTCAGAATACCGAATCGTTTGATGTTTTACTTCACCAAATTATTTTGTTGTTATGCCATTATGGCACAACTGCAGCAATTTGTTAACAACATGGACGAGGGAATGGCTGAGTGAATAAGTGAACCAACGAACGAACGAATAAATGAATGAGAAACGGTCTCTGTCTGTGTGTCTGTCTGGCTGAGTGAATGAATGAACGGACACCAGCAGCCATCCTTTGGGCATTTGCAACCCAAAGAGATGTCCACAAACGCAATAAACAAACAAACAAGCGAACACAACCATCGCAACTATATCCATCCAGCAACATCGTCAGAATAAATAAACACAATTGATAAGGAGCTAAAAATTAAAAAACAAAATACACACAAACATTGAAGGAATGTAATCCCCTACAGTCGTAGTTGGATGCGAGTAACCGTTTTAGGGCTTCATTAAGAATGTTATCGGATGTTTTAAAGAAATTGTAATCACACGAACTGACGCAAGCCGCTGGCGTAAATACTCGTGTTACTGCAACAATTTCATGGACACGAAAAAATTCAAAATGAAAATATACGTCAAACAATTAAAAGTTTTGAGATAATGTCGAGAAATTAAAAAAAAATGAAAGATTTATTCAATGTTTTATCTAACGAAAAATTTTTAATAAAATTTAAAAAATCCACAATGTTTGGCATTTACTACTGAATTCATCCTATAAACCAGTACTTCAAATTTGCTGTAAATCGGTTCAGATATAGCTATAGCTCCCATATGTATGTTTTATCCGATTTGGGATTTAAAGTCCCTCACAAGCGTAATATGCATTCCACAACAATGATCTTTGGTAACAGATATTAGATACAATTTTGAAATAAGTGTTTCAAATTTTGTCAAGATCGGTTCAGATTTGGAAATATGTCCATATATATCCTTAACCGATTTCAGATTAATTGTGCACCAAATGGCTAATCTAGATCGAGGTAACCTTAATTTTAGTACATACGTCCGAATTCAGTCTAGAAGCAAGTAGGTTATACCTATAGCCCCATATATATGTTTCATCCGATTTGGGGTTTTAAGATACAGATACTGCTCGAAAATACCTCTGCCAAATTTTGTCGAGATCGGTTCAGATTAGGATATAGCTTCCATATATATCTTTGTCCGATATCAGTTTTATTGTGCACCAAATGGCTAATATCAGTCCAAATGGACTGAATTTTGACACTTACGACTGAATTCATCCTATAAACCTGTACTTCAAATTTGCTGTAAATCGGTTCAGATATAGCTATAGATCCCATATATATGTTTCATCTGATTTGGTGTTTTAGTCCCTCAAATTCGTAATATGCATTCGACAACTATGGTATTTGGTACCAGATATCTTCTAAAGCTCGGAAATGCCTTTACTAAATTTTATCGAGGACGGCTAAGATTCGAATATATATACCATATATATCCTTAATCCGATTTTAGGATTAATATGGCTCATGTGGACAGGTAATGAAAATATTCCGTAGGCCTCAAAAATACTGAAAACCAGACGAGGAACTTGCTTCAAAAAGAGTTCATATACTTTGAGAATCTGAAATGTAAAATTACAATTGAGACTGTAACTACCGCATTCGGATACATTTCGAATAAGTAAAAAAGCTGTAAGTTCGGCCAGGCCGAACTTTGAATACCCTCCACCATTTGGAAAAAATTCGGCAATTTTCAAAAACAATAAAATCCGTTAAAAATTATGTTAAAATCTTAAAAATACCGAATGTAGCTATTAAATTAGGGTCTATACGACGACATGGACCTGCATAGGTAACTTTTGTCATAAGACATTACAATATTCAAATGCGAAAATTAAAAGAAAAATCGGTGAGTAATGTAGCTAAAATCATCAAAATACCGAATATCGGGGGCTACCGTTATATGGGGGCTATACGAAGACGTGAACCTGCACAGACAATTTTCTGTCATAGGCTGTAGTAGTCATTATGAACTTCAAGTATCAAATTTGAAAAAATTCCGGTGAATAATGTCGCTTAAATCGCCAAAATACCGAAAAAAGGGAGGTATCGTTATATGGGGGCTATGCGAAGACGTGGACCTCCGCACACAATCTCCTGTCATAGACTGTGCCATCCATTTCGAATTTCAAATACCAAATTTGAAACAATTCCAATGAATATTGTCGCTAAAATCATTAAAATACCGATTATCGGGAGGTACAGTTATATGGGGGCTATACCAAAACGTGGACCTCCATGGCCTATTTTCAATACCTAAAGTCCTGCAGACATAATATACATTTGAGTAAAATTTTATCAATCTACTTCAAGTCGTTCCCAAACTAGGGTGATTTCCACAGACGGACAGACGGACAGACGCACAGATGGACGGACATCGCTAAATTGTCATAGAATCTTATGCTGATCAAGAATATATATATATATATATATATATATATATATATATATATATATATATATATATATATATATATATATATATATATACTTTGTGGGATCTAAAATGTATATTTCGAGGTTTTAAAATGGAATGACAAACTTAGTATACCCTCCATACTATGGTGGAGGGTATAAAAATAAGAGTTAAGAAGGATAAAGGGGGATAGATCTTTGTAAGGAGTGGTAAAAATAATCGAGAAAAGTGTCGTGAAGAGTTGTTTTCTAACTCTGGCGCTAGATCCTGCAAAAGCCTTTTTGTGAAATTATAGTTGACAAAGGGATCCGTGTCTGGTTGAGATTATGAGTCGTATATTTGCCCATAGCTCGTAGTCTTTCCCTTGATATTGTCGGAAAGTGGCATAGAAGGTGTTCGATTGTAACATTCTCTTTCTCATCCTTACACAGTCTGCAGTATTCAACGTTAGAGTTATTCCATTTAAACGTGCTTGATCGGATGTTGTACCTTGATTCTTTGTACCATCATATTTTGGCTGTATACCTGAAGAGTAGTTCTAATGCTCTTTTGAAGTGACAAAGAGCGGGTTTTAACATTTCGACGACTTCAAGGTCTGTTAACTGCAAACCCATCCTAGCCAATTCATCGACTTTCTTTTTTTTTCAACATTACAATGACAAGGAATTCAGCAAAGCCGGATAGATAGCAGATCTCCCACAGCTGTTCTACAACTCAGATCTGCATCAGAATTAATTTTGGAAGATTCAATAGCTTTTAAAGCCCCTAGACTATCTTCATTAGTAGTCACCGTTTCAGTTATTTAATTTTCCATTCATACTACTACAGCTTATGCTGTAGGTCAACGCAGGTGCACTTATAAATTTTTGATCAGTATAAAATTCTAAGACGATTTAGCCCTGCCCGCCCGTCCGTATGTTGTAATCACGCTGCAGTCAAAACGAATTGAGTTAGGAAGCTAAAATTTTCCACAGATCAGTCTCTCGTATAACCACTATATAGCGGTACGATGTCTCCACATATTCGATATTTTAACAGATTCTATTTTTTAATTATTTCTGTTTTTTTTTTTTTTTTTTGATAATTTTCCAAATTCGTTCCCAGTGGTGGACGGTACTGAAAAATTCGCCCCGGCCGAACTTACTGATTATGCATTTGTTTGTAACAGGCAAAAGGAAACGAGATAGACCAATAGTTCCTTTTGATGATCTGCATAGAATCACATTCTGAGTCGATTTATGCATGTCCGTCAGTCCGTCCGTCTGTCCACGTATTTTTGTAAACAAAGTACAGTTCGCATTAATTGCCCTATCCAGATGAAATTTTGCACAAATCATTTGTTTGGCCCAAGGACGAACCCTATTGAAATGGGAGATAATCGGTCAAAATTTAGATATAGCACCCATATATATCTTCGTCCGAATTGCCTTTTATTGTGTACCAAACGTGTAATATCTGTCCGAATAGTATGGCATTTTGGACATACAACCAAATTAGGGCTGAAAATTAGTATGCCAAATCGGTTCAGATATAGCTATAGCTCCCATCTCAACCCATTTGTTATTTTTGTCCTCCGCAGCCGTAATATGCACTCTGTAACAACATTATTTGGGGAAATATATCAAATACAGCTCAGAAATACCTTTGCTAAATTTTATCGAGATCGGTTCAGATTTGGATGTAGCTCCCATATATAACTTCGTCCGATTTACCTTTTATTGTGCACCAAATGTCTAATATTTGTCCAAATCGGATGGAATTTGGCACATACCACCGAATTGAGTGTAGAAACTAGTATGCCAATTTTGGTGAAGATCGGTTCAGATGTAGCTATAGCTCCCATATATACTGTTCATCCGATTTGTCATATTTGTTACCCACAGCCGCAGTATGCACTCCGTAACAACGATATTCAGGGAAATATATCAAATACAGCTCAGAAATATCTTTGCCAAATTTTATGGAGATCGGTTCGGATTTGGATATAGCTCCCCTATATATCTCAATCCGATTTCAAATTAAGTTTGCACCAAATGGGCAATACAAGTCCGAATTTAAAAGATACAAATGCTTCGGCATATTTAGTCCTTTGAATTTTAAATTATATTCATAATCAGAGCGTGTATGATTGAATTCTCCCATAAAAACTTTTAATTGTTATGTGGAGCTCTACTAAATTAGCAAAATGGTGTAGGGTATCATAAAGTCGGCCCCGCCCGACTTTAAGACTTTCTTTACTGTTTTTATACCCTCCACCATACTATGGAGGGTATATTCATTTTGTCATTCCGTTTGTAACTCATCGAAATAATGATCTTAGACCCAACAAAGTATATATTTTCTTGATCAGCGTAAAATTCTAAGACGATTTAGCCACGTCCGTCTGTTTGTCTGTGTGTCTGTTGTAATCACGCTATCTTTCGAACGAATTGAGGTAGAAGGTTAAAATTTTGCACACATGTTTATTTTGCCAGTAGGCAGGATAAGTTCGTAAATCGATATTTTTATGATTTGTTGGTCCACGTTTTCATATAGCCCTCATATTTGTATTTTGATGATTTTAGCGACATTATTCACCGGAATTGTTTCACATTTGGCATTTGAAGTCCGAAATGGATACTACAGCTTGAGACAGAAAACTGTCTGTGCAAGTCCACGTCTTCGTATAGCCCCCATATAACAGTACCTCCCTATGTTCGGTATTTTGATGATTTTAGCGACATTATTCATCGGAATTGTTTCAAATTACGTATTTAGAGTTTGTAATGGGAACAGAAAATTGCCTATGCAGGTCCACGTCTTCTTATAGCCTCATATAATGGTACCTCCCGATATTCGGTATTTTGACGATTTTAGGTACAATTCTCAACAAAATTGTTTGAGATTTCGTACTGTAAGTTCGTAATGGAAGCTACAGCCTGTGACAGAAAATTGTCTATGCAGGTCCAGGTCTTCGTATAGCTCCTCTGTAACGGTACCTCCCTATGTACGATATTTTTATGATTTTGGCTACATTATTCACCGTTTATTTCAAGTTTCGAATTTGAATATGGTAATGGCCTGTGACAGACAATGCCTATGTAGGTGCACGTCGTACAGGTCCAAATATAACGGCTATATTCGGCATTTTTAAAATGTTAACAAAATTTTTGGCGAATGTTATCTTTTTCGAAAATTTTCAAATTCGTTCTAAATAGTGGAGGGTATTCTTCTGCTTTTTTACTTTTTTTTATTTATTTTTTTTTTTTTAATTCCAAATTCGTTCCAAGTGGTGGTGGATATTGAAAATTCACCCCGGCCGAACTTACTGATTTTGGAATTGTACTTTTTCAAAGACGTCCTTTTTTTTGTTTTAAATACGACTGTACCGCTGTACAAAGAAACACAGACCTGTATTTGACAAAAAAAAAAAAAATCTACACTCCTCTCACACCCAAAAACTGGAAGTGCCGCAATTAGGATAGGAAAATCTGTCGAAATTTGTATATATCGAAAGCCAGACTATACCTGCTTGTAGCACATTAATTCGGTATTCAAATCAAATACATATGTGTGCAAAATATTAGCATTCATACAATACAAAAAATTTTCTTAATAACATCCATATTATAGGGAACAACATAGTCGTCATGCCTGATATTTGTAGCCTCTCAGTGTCCTTTCATTCATAATTGTATTCTATTTTCATGTAATTTACATCAAAGCGATCCGATGGCGATGTGACCAACACTTGACACTTTAGCTTTGGCTTTGACTCTCCTTGTATCTTCTTCGTCGTCTTTCGCCAAAGTGCAAATTGCCGTCATAGCGCCACATAGTACTGGTGGTGGAGGTGTTGGAGGTGTCGTTGCTAACCAAGTATAAATTATGGAAAACGAACAATTACATTGTTAAGAAAATGCCATTGCAGCAACAATAACAATGAAATCATTTGACTCCTTTGCTTCTACAACAAAAACAACAACAACAACTACAGCGACAACAACAAAAAGAAGAGAAAACAATATGCTACGTGACAAGAGTTCCATGACAAATGTTTCGTTTACATTTGGGATGATTTGCTTCCCATTGGACAAGTAGCTGGCTTGAGTTTTCTGTGTGTGTGTGTGTGTGTGTGTGCGTGGAGAACTGCTACTGTTTCTTAATGTCATTGCTTAATTTCTTTTTCTCATTTTTCATTTTGACTGACGCTGATGAAGTAAGTAATGTCAGCTGAATGCTGCTCTAAGTCCACAATTGCCTGGCTGCATTACGAACATTACACGATGTTGCTGTTTCATTACGTTTGTTTTCCACCTCCCTTCCCCCCTCGTTTGGGAAAAGGATTGTGCCGCAAGACAAACAAATAAAACGAAAAGAAATCGTACTTAAGCCGTTTGTTACATATGTATGTGTGTACGTGTGTGAGTGTGTGTGTGTAGGTGCCAAATTGTAGACAATTTTGACAAGTCATTTTGGGACTTATCACATGCTATACCGCAGAGGTTTCAATCACACATCCAACCCCAGGACAAACTTGAAGACAAGCGACAGGTTCGACTTTCTTGGCATGACTTGTAAGTCAAAAATTCTGACTTCAAATTTAAAGGAACATTTCAAATGGCATTCAATGTTCATTTTCATGGCTCATTGTCGTATTTTATTCATATTCTTCTTGCCATCCATCTCACCTGGCAATTGCGATTCGGCTTAATTACTATGCTTTTTGGCATTGTAGGATTTTTCCACCCAAAAACTGCTTCGTTCAGTTGCTGCATCTGCAGCAGCAATTATGTTAATGGACTTTACCATAAATTTTGTTAATATGGCAACTGCATTAAAATATTAACACCAGAGTTTTGTCGGAGTGTCTGGTCAAAGGAGTTGCTTCTATTCCCATTCAGTAGCTGGCTGGCTATCTGTTGAATGTTCTCTAATGGAATTTTTATGTTTTCAAGTCAAATGACTAATTGGCGTTCTGTGTGACCGGTGTCAGTTAATGAAGAAATTACAAGAAATTAAAAATGAAAATAAGGAGATGAAAGGAGATAATAATAGTTTAGAATTTCTCTAAAGGTTAGTTTAAAAGGATTTCCTTTTTATTCCTTAGAGATAAGGAAGTGAAGATTGCTGCAATTGATGTCGTTGTGAAAAATTACCTTTGGATGAGGAAGAAAGTGTTAAGAATTAAGTTGAATTTTTTTTTGCTGGTCTACCCTGGTTTTACAAATTTTCAGGAAAGGTGAGAGGACAAATCAGAAGCATAGGACAATAAAAATTTCAGTACTATCTTTGCTTTGTGATAGATTACGATGTAAGACGGATAAAATCCATATTATCAAATTAAAAACCAGTAAAGAGAGTCCTAAAGTCGGTCGGGGCCGTTTTTTTTTTTTTTTTTTTTTTTTGATACCCTACACCACTTTGCTAATTTAGTTGAGCTCCACTTAATGATTAAAAGTTTTTATGGGAGAATTCAATCATACACGCTATGATTATAATTATAATTTAATATTCAAAGGACGAAGCATTTGTATCTTTTAAATTCGGACTTGTATTGCCCATTTTGTGCAAAATTAATTTGAAATCCGATAAAGATATATATGGGAGCTATATCCAAATCTGAACCGATCTCGAAAAAATTTAGCAAATGATTTGGCAAAGATATTTCTGAGCGGTATTTGATATATTTCCCCAAATATTGTTGTTACATAGTGCATATTACGGCTGCGGAGGGCAAAAATAACAAATCGGATGACCAAATATATATGGGAGCTATAGCTATATCTGAACCGATTTCGATCAAATTTGGCATACTTATTTTCAGGCCTAATTTGGTTGTATGTGCCAAATTCCATCCCATTTGGGCAAATATTAGACGTTTTCTGCACAATTAAAGGTAAATCGGACGAAGTTATATATGGGAGCTATATCCAAATCTGAACCGATCTCGATAAAACTTAGCAAAGGTATTTCTGAGCTGTATTTGATTTGGCAAAGATATTTCTGAGCGGTATTTGATATATTTCCCCAAATATTGTTGTTACATAGTGCATATTACGGCTGCGGAGGGCAAAAATAACAAATCGGATGACCAAATATATATGGGAGCTATAGCTATATCTGAACCGATTTCGATCAAATTTGGCATACTTATTTTCAGGCCTAATTTGGTTGTATGTGCCAAATTCCATCCCATTTGGGCAAATATTAGACGTTTTCTGCACAATAAAAGGTAAATCGGACAAAGTTATATATGGGAGCTATATCCAAATCTGAACCGATCTCGATAAAATTTAGCAAATGTATTTCTGAGCAGTATTTGATATATTTCCCCAAATATTTTTGTTGCAGAGTGCATATTACGGCTGCGGAGGACAAAAATAACAAATCGGATGAACAATATATATGGGAGCTATAGCTATATCTGAACCGATTTCGATCAAATACTTATTTTCAGGCCTATTTTGGTTGTATGTGCAAAATTCCATACTATTCGGGCTGATATTACACGTTTGGTGCACAATAAAAGGCAAATCGGACGAAGAAATATATAGGAGCTATATCCAAATTTTTACCGATTATCTCCAATTTCAATAGGGTTCGACCTTGGGCCAAACAAATGTTGTTTGCAAAATTTCATCTCAATCGGATAATAAATGCGACATGCACTTTGTTCACAAGAATACATGGACAGACGGACGGACTGACATGCATAAATCAACTCAGAAGGTGATTCTATGCAGATCATCAAAAGGAATTATGGGTCCATCTCGTTTCCTTTTGCCTGTTACAAACAAATGCACAAAGACATAATACCCTGATCACCCTGTGGAGTAGGGTATAATTAAAAAGTATCAGTCGGGTTTGCCGAAAGATGCATACCCTCAGCCAATGTCCGATTATTTAAATTTTTGACCCTCTATGGAGTCAATTTCGTATTGGACCTTAATAAAAATGATATAAATATTGCAGTGTGCCAGATTTGAACTATATTGTTTGCATCGATCACTTTATATGAGATAAATGGTAACTTTTAGAACATATTAAAATGCCCGTGGGGTACCATATATTGTCGACCGAACTATTCCATTTTCATATTTTATCTAATACGGTTAAACCAGTAAGGAAAGCTCAAAAGTCGGGCGGGGCCGACTATATGATACCCTACACCACTATGCATATTAAGTAGAGCTCTCGTAAAAGGGTTTATACAGGGCATTTCAGAGCTCTATGAGATATTTGGTACAAAATCAAAATCTATCTAATTCTATCGTGCATTTTACGAACTATAGCTATCTCTGAACCGGGTCTCTCCAAATTTGACGTATTAGCTTCTAGACTGAATTCGGTCTTATGTACGAAAATTGAGATGATTTGGGCTGATATTGACCATTTAGTGCACATTTAACCCGAAATCGGATGAAGATATATATGGGAGCTATATCCAAATCTGAACCGATTTCGATAAAATTTAAAACAGCTATTCCTGTGCTCCATCTAATACCTGGTACCAAATATCACGGTTGTGGAGTGAATATTACGAATGTATGGGACTAAAACTCTAAATCGGATGAAACATATATATGGTTGCTATATCTATATCTGAACCTATTTCCACTAAATTTGATATACTTGCTTCTAGGCTGAATTTGGTCCGATGTACTAAAATTCAGTCCATTTGGACTTATATCGGCATTTGGTGCACAATTAACCCGAAATCGGATGAAGATATATATGGGAGCTATATCCAAATCTGAACCAATTTCGATAAAATTACACACAGCTATTTCTGGGCTGTATCTTATATCTGGTACCAAATATCATTCTTGTGGATTGCATATTACGAATGTGAGAGGCTTAAACACCAAATCGGATAAAACAGGAGCTATAGCTGTTTCTGAACCGATTTTCTCCAAATTTGTTGTATTTGCTTTAAGGCTAATCTCGGTCACATGTGCCAAAATTCGGGCCATTTGGGCTGATATTGGCCATTTAGTGGTCAATTAACCCGAAATCGGATGAAGATATATATGGGAGCTATATCCAAATCTGAACCGATTTCGATAAAATTTAAAACAGCTATTTCTGTGCTCCATCTAATACCTGGTACCAAATATCACGGTTGTGGAGTGCATAGTAGGAATGTGAGGGACTTAAAGAACAAATCGGAGGAAAGATATATATGGGAGCTATAGCTATATCTGAACCGATTTTCTCCAAATTTGATATACTTGCTTCTAGGCCGAACTCGGTTGGGTGTGCCAAAATTCAGGTAATTTGGGCTGATATTGGTCATTTGGTGCACATTTAACCCGAAATCGGATGAAGATATATATGGGAGCTATATCTAAATTTGATCCGATTCTCACCAATTTCAATAGGGTTCGTCCTTGGGCCAAAAAAATATTGTTTGGAAAATTTCATCTCAATCGGATAATAAATGCGACCTGCATTTTGTTCACAAGAATACATGGACAGACGGACGGACAGACGGACTGACATGCATAAATCGACTCAGAAAGTGATTCTATGAAGGTTCTCAAAAGTAACTATGGGTCTATCTCGTTTCCTTCTCCATGTTACAAACAAATGCACAAAGACATAATACCCTTACCACTATGTGGTGTAGGGTATAAATATTGGTAAGGGCAAAAATTAAAGAACATCGAACATTTATATCCAAATTTATGCGAAATCAAATTTCATATTCATCTTAGGTTTCTGGTTCAGAAAAATATTTAGATATATCAATTTATAAAGAATCACCGACTTGTTTCGTAAGTTAGGACAAATTGAAAGTATTGAAAATTGTGATCTATTGTGGAGTTCGCAGACATATATCACTTAACAACAGGTAATGTGTTAGTAAACATTTTTGCATGGGTGAAAGAGTGTTGGTTGCTTATTTCTCTTTCTTTGAGCGTTTCGTTTTTTCAAAATCTTGAACCCTATGTCGGGGAGGTACCAGAGAAATGGTCCGATCTCTACCACATTCATAACAGATCTTGTGTTGATAAAAATATTGAGATGTACTAAATCTGAATGGAAGTGGATGTTAATTTCGCGTTTTATGAACGCCATGGATATTTCAAATTTTGAACCTTTGTCTCATCTTCACAGATCACAGTTCTTGTGTTAGTAGAAATAATGAGATGTGTGATATATGAAGAGAACTGGATGTTTATTTCGGATTTTATAATTGTTTTGGTTATTTAAAACTTTGACCTTTGAGCTTTTGTGGTTGAGGTATCGGAAGTAATGGTTCGATCTCTACAATCTTTATAACAGATCTTGTGCTGATAGAAATATTGAGAGGTGCCAAATCTGAATGGAATTGAATGTTTATTTCGCGTTTTATGATTTACATGTTTATTCAAAATGTTCGCCCTTTGTGGGGGAGATACAAGAGAGAGAGAGGACCCATATATTCCATCTTCACACCAGACCTTGGGTTAAAAAAATATTGCGATGAGTGTAATTTGAAAACAAACGGACTCTTACATCACATTTTATAAGAGTTATAATTATTCAAAACCATTTTGGGGGGTTGTACTTTATGGCGTGGATGGGTATTATCCATTTTCGTATTATCCATTTTCGCACCTGAGTTTTCAAAATTGACTTCTTCTGTTGAATGTAAACTTCAACTATTTCTGAGCGCTCGCGTGGCGTGTATTGGTTCATGGTAAAAATCTGCTTGGACTGACGCTTCAAACGCGTTATGTCATTAAGCGATGTGACATCTCCGTCAAAAGTTATGGCGTTGCCAGATGGGTCCGTCGAATATACTGGTGGAAATATTAGAATTTGCAGTAAAATACTTTTTTGAAAACGGTGACCTTTTGTGGGGGAGGTACCAAAAAAGTGTGGATCGATATTGCCCATCTTCGAACTCGACCTAAGTCTGATAATAATACGATGTATCAACTCGGATGTATCCAATCGGATACTCCCTTTGAGAGTTATCGCGCGAACCAGACAGACAGACGGACGGTCATCACTAGATCGACTCAAAATGTCCTGAAACGAATTTGGTCCAAAGAGACCTAGTGTCTAAAACCGTTATTTCGATGCCCTCTAGCTAAATGGCTGAGGGTATAAATTTTGTACCTTACTTTTCGATTGAAAATATGTAAATTTTTAACCATACTTCGGGTTTCAAAACAAGTGAACAAATTAGTTCGCCTTGATGTGAATTTTATATGTGAAGCTCATATTCTTAATTTCGATTAAGCACATTTACACCTTTACATGGGGTCCATCGAGAGAGTACAGGGGCTATCCAAAGGTATGGGTGGATGTTGTTAATTTTTGCATCTGAAGTAAGTTTTAAGCTAGTATTACGATATATGAGCTACATATACATTAGGATGAGCTACATGTGATGCCTACACCCAGATGACACGGCTGAAGCTGGAATTTGGAAATTTTAGGGTGAGGGTCACTTTTAATTCGAAGGTTTTTGGAAATTCGTAATAGAACGATACGAAAAGTACTTGAAGGTATTAAAAAGGCACTGTATTTGACGAACCGGTAGAGTTAGAACTCTTAAATTTGGAATGAGGGTCACTGATGGAGTAAATGATAGATTAACAAAGGGTTTTGGAAATTCGCAATATAAGAGTAGGAAAAAGCACTAAAACATACTAAATTTGGTACCATTTCGTATTATCTGAACGGTTAGAGCTAAAACCTGGAAATTTGGAATGAGAATTAAGGTTGAGGAGTAGGGTCGATGTAAGGAAATAATTTTGGAAGTGTGTACTCATGCATGCGAAAAGTACTAAATTTGGTACAATTTGAATTCGGAGAAACGGATGGAGCTGGAATACTGAAATTATAATAATACTGAAAATTTTAAAATTGGCATTACTGGCGGAGTGTTCGATTGAGATATGGACTAGGTTTTCGAGATTTGTTTTTATGTGTAAATGGTACTAAATTCAATTTTAATTCGGGTGAACCGATAGAGCTGAAATGCTGAAATTTTGGTATGATTTAACTATTGCATTATAAGATTGTGGTACCAAATGGTACTAAATCTAGTACATTAAAATTTTGCATGGATTTAACCTTTGTCTGCATTCAGCTGGAGTTTAAAGATGGGCCATATCGGTCATACTACGTTCTATCCCATCTGGCAAAACATTGCCTATATAGGTCCGAGTTTTCCAATAGCCCCCATATATTTGTACCTTCCCATATTCGGTATTTTGATGATTTTAGCCTCAGTTTCTAGCTGAATTGCTTAATAACCGGGATTTAGGGTTTATAATGGATTCTATATTCTGAAGCAGAATATTTTTTCGTATTGCCCCCATATTATTGTACCACCCGGTATGTTGACTATTTTAGCCACATTTTTTTTAGAGGGAGTAATTTAAAATTTTGTGTTTAGAGTTTTTAATGGGTTCTACTTCAAGTGGCACAATATTGTCTATAGAGGTCCACGGTTTTCATATATAGTTACCTTCCGATATCCCGATATTTTGACGATGTTCTAGGGATTAACTTAAAATTCAGTATTCGGATTCCGAGGAATTTGGTTTTTCTATAGCTCCTATCTTCCCGATATTCGGTGTTCTGATGATTGCAGCCAAATTTTGACATAATTTTTATACCCTCCTCCATTCCATGGAGGTTATATTAACTTTGTCATTCCGTTTGTAACTCCTCGAAATATTCATAATAGACCGTACAACGCACATATATTCTGGATCAGCGTAAAATTCTAAGACGATATACCGATGTCCGTCTGTCTGTTGTAATCACGCTATCTTTCAAATGTTACCCATATAACGATACCTCCCGATATTCGGTATTTTGATGATTTCAGAAACATTATTCACCGGAACCGTTTCAAGTTTCTTACTGGAAGATTCTAATGGTTACTACATCCTAAGACAGAAAATTGTCTGTGAATGTCCACGTCTTCGTATAGCCCCCATATAACGGTACCTCCCTATATTCGGTATTTTGACGATTTTAGCGACATTATTAACAGGTATTGTTTCAAATTTGGTATTTGAAGTTTGTTATGGGTACTACAGCCTATGACAAAAAATTGTATATGCAGGTCCACGTCTTTGTATAGTCCCCATATAGTGGTACCTCCGGATAGTAGTCGGTATTTTGACGATTTCAGCGACATTATTCACCGGAATCGTTTCAAATGTCGTACTGGAAGTTCCTAATGGGTACTACAGCCTATGACAACATAATTCACCGTAATTGTAACAAATTTCATATTTGAAGTTCGTACTGGGTACTACACCCTATAACAAAAAAATCGTATTCGACGTCTTCGTATAGTCCCCATATAACGGTTTTTTTAAGTGGTAGTTTTCGTTTTTTTTTTTTAATTTTTCAAATTCCTTCAAAATGGCGGAGGGTATTAAAATTTCGGCCCGGCCGAACTTACCTTCTTTTTTACTTGTTTTAAATTTGGATTGGATTTTACTAATAACGGATGTGTCGCATACCCCTCCAATATTGGAATTTCGGCTTCTACAGACATTTTTGGACATGAGTTACATTCCAAATACGGGAGGGTATAAAAAGTTCGACCCGGCCGGGGAACTTAACTGCCTTTTTATTTGGTACTGCTAATAGAGTCACACTGTGGTACAAGATATTATATCTTTGTGCATTTGTTTGTAACGTGGAGAAGAAAACGAGTTAGACTCATTTTTTTTGAGGATCCTCACAGAATCACTTTTTAAGTCGATTTCTGAATGTCAGTCCGTCCGTCCATGTAGTTTTGTGAAAAAAATGGAGATCACATTTATAGTGTTATTTACATAACATTTACAAAGGTAATTTGATTGACCCAAGGACGAGCCCTGTTGAAATTGTATACAGCACAGAAACTTTATAGGGATCGGTTCAGTATTTAGCTCCCATATATATATTCATCCGATTTCACGTTTACTGTGCATTAGAAGTGTAATATCAGCACAAGTAGGATGAATATTTAATGAAAATAGATTAAGACACAGTTGCCTCCTTCAAATTTAATGGAAATCGATTCAGAGTAGAATATACCTCCCGCACATTAGATCCGTTCGGTTTCAAATTTTAAGTGCCGTTAAGCCATTTTACGCATTTAAAACGCTCATAGTTTCTATTATCTGATATTAAATATGCATATTGGTGTAGGAATCCAATATTTTGAGATATATTTCCCAACATTTAAAACAGAGCTTGCTTCAGTTTTTGCCTCTTTTAAGATTCTTTAATTGAAAACGACTAAATTGAATACCCATAAATTGCTCCTACTTCCACACCAACAGGTGTGGCTGTCGGGGTAAAGTATCTCCACCATAAAATAAATTTCCACATTAATTGGCAAGTGAATGCCTTAAGCCACTGCCCTCTAATAACAAGTCATTCTAATTTATCACCCAAAAAACACAATTTTTGCCTTTCGGCCAAACTACATATATTCGAAAAACTAGCTTAGCTATGTTAATCCGTTGCATTACAATGAACACCTATGTGCTATGTATGTAAATTGGTAAACGGAAAAAGAGCATTTAATCCAAATTTTATTATCTCTAGCCCATAATGGTGAGTTAATTTAAAATTCACTTGGTCACTGGCCAAATTAACTTTGACGTCTCGATGTAGTAAGTAATGGATGAACTCCACCACTTTTCGGTGTGTGTGTGTTTGTGTGCGAATGGGCATTTTTTTCTGTGTGTTTGGTGAATTCATTCGAAAAATAAAAGCGCTTGGCTGACGTTATCAGCGTCTGCTGCTTCAGCTTCTGCTGTTGCTTCAATTCAATGAAAAGTGGATTTCCCTAAAAAAAGTCAGAAAAAGAAGTACATTTTTACAAAACCGTAATGGAAGGAAATGTATGGCTACACGGTTTGGTGGACTCGCGACTACACATGGAGAAAAACCATTGATTCGGCAAATGAAAAACTTAAATCAGCCTGCAGACTAAAAGTTATATGATATGTAGTGCAAAATGTAAGCGGGGAGTTTATTTACTCTTTGAGGGTCTATGCTGCTAGATGACTTATTCGGAAAAAATACCAACCTTTTTAAAAATATTCAAAAAAAAAAAAAGGAAATTAAATCTTACAGCAAGTGAAAGGAGCATAAGTTCGGCCATGACGAATATACCGAAATTTTACTGTCATATAACTCTAAACATGAAATTACAATCAAGTTCAAAAATTAAAACCTTAATAAGTAAAAAAACAACAGAGTTCTCCCGGCCGAACTTTTAATATCCTCCACCATTTTGAAGGAACTTGAAAAATGTCCAAAAAATGCATTAAAAAACTACCACTCAAAGGAAAACTGTTATATAGGGGCCATACGAAGACGTGATTTGCATAGGCTATTTTTTCTCATCGGCTGTAGTACTCAATTCGAACTTTAAATACGAAATTTGAAACAATTCCGGTAAATAATATCGCTAATATCATCAAAATACCGAATTAAAGGGAGGTGCCGTTATATGTTTGGCTTTATGAAGACGTGGACCTACAAAAACATTTTTCCGTCATAGGTAGTAGTACCCATTACGAATACGAAATTTGAAGCAATTCCGGTGAATAATGTCGCTAAAATCATCAAAATCAGGAGATATCGTTATATTGGGACTATACGTAGATGTGGACCTGCATGCGTAACTTTTTTTGTGGAAAAAATCATCAAAATACCGAATATCGGGAGGTACCGTTATATGGTGGCTATAAAATATCGTGAACCGCAGACAATCTTAATTAAAACCTTGGGCATGGAATTTTACAGTCCTAAAGCCATTTCAGGTTATGGGAACTAGCTTTGTAGATCAAAAACCCAAGCGTAATAATGGGAACTAGCTTTGTAGATCGTTTTGACTCTAGCGTAATGACAACAGACGGAGGGACGAACATGGTTAGAATTTTACGTTGATCAAGAATATATAGTTTTTCAGGTCTTAAATTATTATTTCGATGCGTTACAAATGGACAAAATGACGAACTTAATATACCCTCCATACTATGTTTGGTGAAGGTTATAAAAATGCTTAAAATCGGGAGTATTCTTGAAAATAGGCCGGAGTGTATGACTCTTCTGTAAGGAGATTAGATGCATATTCAGAAATCGAAATTCAATTTTCCATTGGAAAATTGGGTGGTCGAAAATAAAACATCATTGACTTGCACATCTCGGATAGATTCATCTCGGTTGTGCTTGTGGTGATAAGTGTGACCATCGATTTTGTGATGATGTGATCGATTTTCATATTTCTCGGAGTGAAAAAAGGCGATTAGATCCGGACACCACGACCATGCATTCATCCGTCAACGTTACTATTTCTAAGTCGTCTAGAGGGCGTGGAATGCCAGAAAGGTAGAGTTTAAACAGTTCCGGAGATATCATTCCACCTTGGGGAAGTGCCTGTTTCGCTCTACGTATATTCGACTTCTTGTTTCTGAATTTCACATACGACTGGCATCCAAATATGTAGTTCTCATAAATTGCCGGTTAAAGTGGCTCACACACACCTCTTCGGATCTGTCACTTCTAAGCCTTTAAATAAGCCAAATGTTCAATTATTCAAGCGTTCGAGAGCGAATTATCCATTGTCCACCATTTACTTCACAGGAAGTTCCCTGACTATGGGATTTTTGGAGTTAGGGCGGCAAAACTCATGTCTCCTATTTGTCAATTCCGATGCTGAAAAGTGCTGTCTTATTTCTGGTCTATATTAGTTATACCAGCAGATATAAAGCGGGCAGCTACAGCTTTTATGGTGTCCCGGAAAAACCATCCGCAACCTGAACATCAAATGGTTTGGGCAGCTCTCTGAAATGGCGATTGGTATATTCTCTGAATGCTGGACAATTGGCTTTCCCGTTGTTAAGGATAGTGGGGCATTCAGGGTCTATGAAGTTGATTGCGACAATAATGAGGAAGTGGTCTTAGCTAAAGAGAAGATTGATTGTCAGGTTACGTCATTTGTCAAATCTGGGGACACGAATGGCATTGAAATCCCCTGACACCATACGGTTATTGCCTACCAGAAGTGAACTGATATTGGAAGAATAACGCTGGGCACAAATATTTAATCACATATCCCTCGGTTCCACACTGGACCGCTACCCCATATATAGGGTAAGATGAAAAACTGCAACCAATTTCAGACTGCTGTCATTTCTAAGCCACTCGTCCGGCAGCTGTTAAAATTATTCCAGTGGCAGGTCATTATATTGTTTACAAGTGTACAAAAACATTTTTGTGGGAATTTTCTGCACCATCGCACTTAGCACGGTTACAAAATGAGGTTCCTCGCTTCATTTCCAGCGCACAATGTCCAGCAAAATATCCGGATACCAATCCGTTGAACTATTGTGTCTGAAGTATTTTTGAAAGCAAGGTTGGAACTAAAAAATACCAAAGTGTCGATCACCTCAAGCAAGCGCTTCGCCGGTGATGGGCCAAAATACCGCAGAGCAACATTTGGGCGGCGTGTGACGGTTTCATTGGCCGTTTGAAGGCCATAATTCGTTCCAAAGGTGACAATTCGAACAAATGTAAACTTATTCTAAAATTTGATGCTATTTCCGACATTTCTTGCTTTCGTTCAATAAAATTTAAAAAAGTGTAAAAATTATGGCGTTTGACTTTGTTGCAGTTTTTTTCTCACCCTGTATACATGGGTCACTACTGTCATGCTCAGGTGAGATACGCCTGTACTGGACAAAGTAATGGTATTAAAACGCAAATACTCCACTTCTACCGCAGGTGCGGTAGTATTTAGTTTCATTTCCTAGATCCCAGCTACCTTGATGTTCTTCTGACTCATGAAGGTTACTATTTCGCTGAATTTACCTTAGAGACCATCGTCATTAAACTGGAGAAAATATGAGTTATCCGGAACTTTAATACTGCTACGTAAATTGCTGTTGTGGAGAGTTCTGCCATGACGACGTTGAAGGCGTAGATGACGAAGATGATGACCCACAGGGGGTTTACATTGGCGCAGCAGTAGGCACTGTAGTCCCTATCACAATACACTTTGTCCGACTTAAGCCGAAACAATTTCAGAAATGCACCCACTGTATGCATCCGTCGCATCTCACCGGGACCGATCTATGGTTGACGCGATTACAAACAGAGTAGCAAAAGAGGAGCAAAAGTTGTGGGTAATGTTGCTCCAATATCAGACAAGTACACGAACACTAACATATATTGAATAGATTAACGGCTCCTCCCCTGCTAGGATCTGTTAGCAGTGGGTGTTTTCAGAAGGTTTATGTTTATGTTCAGTATTAAATTATCGGATGTTCTTTATGGTAGAACATATCAATAATGACTTTGGGATAACTTTTCTCTCCCTCACAAGTATCATGACACTCTAGCTATATGAGGGCTATTCAAGCTCATAATCCAATAAAGCTCACCGTCCATCTCTCAATTCGAAAATATCTACATCTATATAATTATTCATTTCTAAGAGTTCTTGCACTTTATGTGGCCTCGAAGAGAGTTTTTATAGAATCGTTTTATATTTTTATGATTATTTTTTTTTTTTTTTTCATTAAGAAGAGTGGTTGCCACCACCTCCGAATCCCTTAAAACGTAACTAAACAAATTTTAATGATTCACATAACAACAATGTATTTTATGGCAACAATGTGGCTCCACAACGTGCATATGTCAAATGTTGTAGGGGAATGCTCTTTGTTCCTTCACACAAAAGAATATATATAAAAAAAAAAAAAAAAAAACAAAAAACAAAATTCATTTCAAAAAGTTTCGAAAATCTCATTAAACACGTACACCTTTATTAATTATGAACATAAAAATGAGATACGAATTTTTGTTTCTGTGTACAAACATTGGTTATTCCTGCGCTAACACACACTCATGCACTCACACACTCATATACAAATACTCAAGAAGTTTGCACATTGTAGGGTGGCTAGAACAAATACTGGTGCTTAAAATAAAATATAATTTAACTTTAACTAAAGTAAAGTAAAGTAAAGTAAAGTAAACGCTCCGCCTACTGTTCTGCCACACCTCGATACACATATGTATGTGTGTGTGCAAACATGTACAAGTATCTGTTCGTACATATGTGCATCCATTACATCCATTAACATTCAAACTCGTTTCCACAGTAAAACCAGTCAGCCGGTTAGACTTGAGCACATTGCTGGATAAAAAAAGAAGCGAAATTCTATTTGGAAGTTCATTAACCTTCGGCTGTGTCTGTGTTTTGAGAATATGCCAAAAAACGCCGAAATTATTGGTTAGGGGTAGCAACTTTTGCATATCGTTGTCCTCACCCCTCGGCTAAAGCTGCTCAACACTTGCCCGGCCAAACGAGATGTGTAAAGTTTACTGGTGTGGCGGCATTGGCTTGTTCGCTTTGCTTTTGTCATTCATTGCTCGAAAGAGGGCTCCTTCTACTTCTTCTTCTTCGCCAGTTGCAACCCTTTCAACATTAATGTTTGAATTTCAATGTTCGTTCGTTCGTTCGCTAGCTCGTTCGAATGCAATGTTTGTGTTAGCGCTTTTAGGTTCTTTCATTTGCGTTTTTACTTTTCCAAGCATCACATTTTTTTCATGTAGCAAATATATTGCGTTGCCGAATTTTTGCCGCTTTTTCATATTTGTTTTACAGCAGAGTAGTGTAGAAAAAAAAAACGATGCAACAAATATTCGTGTTTGTAAATGGAGGGGAGACTATAAAGGTTGGTAAATATGGGTGGGGAGATGAAACATAAAATGGGGATACCATTGTTAATAAGTGGTGGAAAAAAGGGGTTTAACTTCAAAGAGGGGCCTTGGGAAGGTCATCTATTAAAAAAATCAATCACTACCTTTGTGACACATGGAAACATTCATTGGAGGTCCCAAAAAGATCTTCCTGTCCGTATGTCGGCCAATTTGTCCGCAATACCTAAGTTAAAACCAGTAAGGAAAAGTCGGGCGGGG
Organism: Musca domestica; assembly: GCF_030504385.1. Classification (NCBI taxonomy): domain Eukaryota; kingdom Metazoa; phylum Arthropoda; class Insecta; order Diptera; family Muscidae; genus Musca; species Musca domestica. The sequence goes on along the minus strand of NW_026712328.1, from coordinate 29,559,453 downwards.
CATACTATATGATACACCTCTATGCATATTGAGTAGAGCTCCCATAACAAAAGCATTTATTTGACGTAGATCATACCACCTATCAACATTTGGCTTTAGAACAGTTATAATTTGGTTTCAGACGGAACTAATATATGGGAGGCCCATCCAGTTCTGCATCGATTTTCACTAAATTAGATGGATCTATATTTTATACCAAATACATTACTATAGAGTGCATGATATCAATTTAGAAGGACAATCTTACAACAATTAAAAAAACAGGAAGAAACTTGAAAAATTTCCAAAAAATTCTGTCGAAAATACCGCTCGAATGAAAACCGCTATATGGGGGCCATACGAAGACGTGGTCCTGCATAATTAATTTGTGACATAAGCTGTAGTAAAGCTTCCAAATTTTTAATACGAATTTTGAAATAATTCCGGTGAATAATGTCACAAGAATCATGAAAATACCGAATATCTGTGGGAACCGTTATATGGACGCTATACTAAAGCGTGGACCTATCCCCTTGTGTGGATTATAAGATAATTCCATTAAAAAAACTTGGCTTAAATCATAAAAATACCGAATATCGGGGAGTACCGTTATATGGGGGTCAGAGGGTCTTCCAGAGGGTAAAGTACACACAAGGAACTCTTTGTGTGGATTTTCATTTCCATTGAGAAATGTAGCTAAAATCATAAAAATAAGTGCTGTTATATGGGGGATATGCGATATCGAGAACCTATATAGACTATTCTCTTCCAGGGGATAAAGAGTCACGAAGAACTCCTCGTGTACAATTTTGGACAATTCCATTGAAAAATGTGGCTAAAGTCATTAACATAGCGAATATCGGTGGGTACCGTTATATGGGGGATATACGATATCGTGGACCTATGTAGAGAATTCTCTTTCAAGGGGTAAATTACTCACACAGAACTCCTTGTGTAGAATTTCAGACAGTTCGATTGAGAAATGTTGGTAAAATCATCCAAATACCGAAGATCGGGAGGTGGCGTTATATGAAAGATATACGATATCGTAGACCTACACAGACATTTCTTTGTCAGAGGGTAAAGTACTTGCAAATAATTCCTTGTGTAGAATTTCAGATAATTCCATTGAAAAATGAGACTAAAATCCTCAAAATACCGAATATCGGGGGGTACCGTTATATGGGGGCTATACGATATCGTGGACCGATATAGCCTATCTTCAAACTTGACCTGCCTGCAAACAAAAGACAGATCTGTGCAAAATATTAGCTCCTATCTTAATTCGTTTTGATTGTAGCCTGATTACAACCGACGGACAGGGCTAAATCGTCTTAGAATTTTACGCTGATCAAGAATATATATACTTTGTTGGGTCTAAAATTATTATTTAGATGAGTTACAAACGGAAATACGAACTTATATACTCTCCACGCTATGTATGTAGAATATACCCTCCACATTATGTGTACCGTATGTCCCAGAATTCACTTCATTTGGGCTGACATTAGCTATTGCACAATAAACCAGATATTGGATTAAGGATATATATGGAAGCTATATCCAAATCTTAGCCGATCTCGATCAATTTTAGCAAATGTATTTCCGAGCTCTATAAGATATCTGGTACCAAATATCATTGTTGTCGAATGGATATTGCGAATGTGGGGGAATTAAACACCAAATCGTATGAAACATATATAAGGAAGCTAAAGCTATATCTGAACCGATTTCCACCAAATTTGATGTACTTGCTTCTAGACAGAATTCGGTTGGATGTGCCAAAATGCAGGCGATTTGGACTGATATTGGTCATTTGGTGCACAACTCATCCGAAATCGGTTGAAGATACATACAGGGTGAGATAAAAAAATGCAACAAAGTCAAACGCCATAATGTGTACATTTTTTTAATTTTACTGAATGAAAGCAAAAAATGTCGGAAATAGCATCAAATTTCATAATAAGTTTAGATTTTTTTGAATTGGTCCCCTTTGACACGAATTATGGCCTGGAACGGTCAATGAAACCGTCACACGCTGCCCGAATGTCGTTCTGGGGTATTTAGGCCCATTCCCGGTGATGCGCTTGCTTGACACTTTGGTATTTTTTTAGTGCCAACCTTGCTTTCCAAAATACTCCAGACACAATAGTCCAACGGATTTTGGTGGTCATGAAGCGAGGCTGGAAATGAAGCGAGGAACATCATTTTGTAACCATTCTTGGGTGGCGCGTGTTGAGTGCGATGGTGCTGAGTACTGTTGGAGTGTCCAAGATCTGCGGCCAACATGTTTGCGTGCCAAAGGCTTTAATAGACCCTCCAGAATATTTTGCGATAATATACGGCATTTATTCTGATGCCACGGTCGATTATTACGATCGGAGAACGACCATGGGCTGTTATGGCGACCCACACCATCACCATAGCCGGCGCTTGAGATTTGGTGGCCTAGCGAAGTTGCACATTTTCAGCTGACCTCTTTGGCAAGTAAACACAAGCGGATCATTTTGTTTGTTTACAAATTGCTGGACAACGAATGTTTTCTCATCGGATAAACCCAAATTCGGCAGATCCCCACTTTCGGCGCAGCGAAGCAACTCTTTTGCTCTTTTGAGTCTATTTTCTTTCAGTTGCGGTGTAATTTTTGCACTTTTTGGAATTTTAATTGCTTTACCACGACCTTATTTTACAATATTTGCCGAAGGGAATATTGCGATATGTTCAGCTCACGAGCCATTTTTCGGCCACTGGGACGCGGGTTTCGATCAAGTCGCTTCTTTCCTTTTCGAAACATTTATGTTTCTGTTGCTCTTCCGTCCACTTTCTTGTCGTCGGGCTACGCTACCAGTATCACGGTAACGTGCGATGGTACGAGTTACGAAAGATTTATTCACATTTAAATGCTGGAGTGCTCTAACGATAGCCACTTGTGGTTTTCTAGCCAAATATAAAGAAATCACACTATCACGCTTGAATTCCATCACGAATAACTTTTTTTTGTATGGAAAATTCTCACCAAAATGCTTTTGTACGCTTGTAAACAATACAATGAGCTGTCACTGGAATAATTTTAACTGCTTTTGGACGAGTGTCTTAGAAATGATAGCAGTCTGAAGTTGGTTGCAGTTTTTTCATCTCACCCTGTTCTGTAATGTTATTTGGATCGTAGTTTGCATTATATACTTCACTTACATTCCCAATATATTTTTTTTTGTTAAGGAAGCTTTAATAAATACACATAATGGTGTAGGGTATCATATAGTCGATTCCGCCCGACTTTTTAATTTTCCTCTGGCTTTTCTTCTATAATTTTGTACACGATCATCCACAGTTTACAGTAACATAAAACCTATTTGCTGTTACGCACAAATCAGCAAAACAAAGCGCTGCCACACACACAGAGTGTATTTCTATATAAAACCTCCACCCTTCGAACAATCGCGTTCGGGAGCAATTGTCACTCCCAAGTAACAAGATTGTGATCTGCATAAAAAGTTTTTTTTTTATACACTACAACACTATGTGTTGGGGGTATTATAAGTTTGATTGGGCCAAAAATTATGTAACACCACGAAATATTGGTTTCCCACATAGGAAAGTATATATGGATCATCCTAGCTTGCCGAGCTGAGTCGATCTAGCTATGTATGTCCGTCCGTCCGTCTGTCCGTCTGACCGTCTGTCCGTCTGTCCATGTTAATTTGTAATCACTCTACAGGTCGCAATTATGGCCCGATCTTCACGAAATTTGGAATGGAGGTCGGGGTCGGGCCAGAATAGAACCCTATTTCTTTTTGAGATGATCGCCAAATGTTTAGGGGTTGAAATGGACCAAATACTGAAAAAATGTCGGATTTTGCAGTAGCTATACAGCTCGCAATTATAGACCAATCGACGCGGAATTTAGCATGTAGCTAGAGTTTAGGACGGGGAAGAAGCCTACCAATTTGGGTGGTCATCGGATATTATTTAGCGGCTAAAATAGACCATATCTTTTGTGTTGAAAAAATTCAAAATTTTTCATTAAAACGCGAATATTTTAAATCCCGGCGAAATCGCAAAGCCATGACAAGGTTACTTCTGATCTTTACATTGATGTTAAGATCCAACAAATCGAATGTATAGCAAAATATGTGCGATATATATGTCTATCAAAGAAGAAATGCTTGAAAGATCTCTTATATGTCGAGAACGGCTGAACTGATTTCGACAGTTCTCATTAATTCAGAATGGCCTCTTGGCAGGAAAGAAAAAACGTCTAAAAAAATCGCATAAAAATATCTCTCTAAAGATGAAAATATTGATTTTCTAACATTTTCTCACATTTTTTCAATTTTGTCATATTTTTGGCATATTTTCATTTTGAATTAAACATTTGGTAATTTTTCTACAGCTAACAAAACTAAGTAGTTAGGATATCAGGATATCATATACAGATCGCATTTATGGCCCGATCCTTATGAAATTTTACATGGGTCAGAATAGAAGCCTACTCTTTTTGGAGATGATCGCCATATATTTAGGGGTTGAAATGGACCAAAAAAACTGCAAAATTGTCGGCAGGTCGTAATTATCGCCCGATCCTCACACACATGTGAAAGGGGGTTACCGGACACTGCAAAAGCCAAGCAGTTTTGGATGGCCATCCAAATATATTCAATGTGTGAAATAGTTTGCCAACTTTTGTAGACAAAATACGAAAATGTTCATTCCAGAGACTTTTTCGAGAATTCACAAATACAGGAAAGACGCACTTCTGACTATTTCGTTAACGCAGATTTCGTTGAAGAATATAGTCAAATGCCTGTATCTCATAAAGATGCGTTTCAGTCAAAAACCAATAATTAATGTTAATCTTTTGCCACTTCTGAGAGATTATAGGTCTTTGGGAAATATTGATTCCAGATCTAGGAAGACAATTTATAAATTGGAAATGAGCAAATTAGTTCAAGTTGCTATCATTCGAAAATTAGAGAACGAAACCTGATGGTTTTCTTTTATTATTTGTCACAATATCTTGTGGAATTCTTTCGAGTATCTCGCCTATATAAACTGTATCGTTTATTATAGTGTTGTAGGGTATTCAACGGTCGGCCCCGCTCGACTGTAGCCTTTGCTTACTTGTTTTTTTTGCAACCATTCCTACCGAGCAGATGTCTAAAATTATGGTGTTCATAGAATAAAGAATAGAGGATCCTCTCAGAAAGTAGCTTTATCTGCGATCCTATTGCATACATGGATGAAAAATGTTGCAGTTTGGGATATTGTGCCTATATTTGGAATGTCGGTACACAGAAAGATTTTTCAAGGGCACAAAGATCTCGAAGAATTGAAAACCTTCCTTAAAAAATTTAACCGCTTGAAGGGTTTTAATTTTTTTATTATTTTTTATTAATATCAACATATTACGCCCATGAAATAACATCAGATGTATTTTTTAACATATTTTAAAATAACCGCAATATTTGGAGCATCAAATTTAGAATGCCCCATTCGAAAGATCTTCTCTCAAAAGCAAGCATTTTAAAAGGTCTCCCATTACCTAAAACTCTTTTACATAACCTTCTATAGATTGGGCCAACAGAGTCTTTCACTCGTTCGCATGCTGTTCTTAGAATGCTAAGCATCTAAGCCTTCCCAAGCGAGCAATTTTCATAATGTTCACATTATAATATTTTTGCTGCTGCTGCAGCTGTCTGGGAATAAGACAATAAAAGTGTACCGCCCAAGTTGCCGACGTGTGTTAGTGTGCGACATAATTTATATTTGAGTTTGCATTTTCTCATGTTTTCCTTGCGTTTTTTTGTCATATATTCCTGGTCGACCAAAAACTAAGAAAGAGAAAAATATTATTATTATAATTTTTTTTTCGGTAACAATCTTCCAAAAACTTAATTTGTCATTTGTCTGACACGGTAAACACACAAAAAGGGGACCGACGAAAAAAAACTGCTTACAATTTATGATTTCAATTAAACCGTGCCATGAAGAGCAGCAAATGAAAAATCACATAATTTCCCGATGCTGGAGTTTTTTTCTTTCTCGCGAATCCTTTTTTTTCAAAAGAATTATGAGAGGAATTATTCCATTATGATGGCAATATCCTTGCCATGGTAATGCATTTTTTTCGTTTCGCATTCCATACTCGTATAATCAATTATTGTTGTGATTATGTGGATATTTTATGGAGAAAGTCCGTGGAGATTATTTGGTGCCAGGAAGGGTTGGCCAAACAAGGAAACAGAAAAAAAAAAAACAACGACAAAATAATACAGTTTTTAATTTGTGAATGGAATGACATCTAAGATAAATTGTTAAAAATTAGTGACAACAGTGGTGGATAATTGAATAAATCTGCGATGCGGAACAGTGAGACATATGAATTATTTCTGGATTCTGGATTTAAAAGTATTATTAGCGAGCTTTTAGTAATAAAATTTTTAAAGAACTTTAAGGCCTATAAATCTAGATAAAAAAAATATACAGGGTGTGATAAAAAACCGCAACCAACTTCAACTACGGCCATATCTAAGCCACTCGTCCGACAGATGTTAAAATTTTTCCAGTGCCAGCTCATAATATTGTTTACAAACGTACAAAAGAATTTTGGTAAGAATTTCGCAGAAAAAAAGTTATTCGTGAAGGAATTCAAGCGTGATAGTGTGATTTCTTTATATTTGGCTGGAAAACCACAAGTGGCTATCGTTAGAGCACTCCAGCATTTAAATGTGAATAAATCTTTTGTGTCTCGTACCATCGCTCGTCACCGTGATACTGGTAGTGTAGCTCGACGCCAGAGAAGTGGACGGAAGAAAACAGCAACATCAGCAGAAATGGTTCGAAAAGTAAAGAAGCGACTTGATTGAAACCCTCGTCGCAGTGGCCGAAAAATGACTCGTGAGCTGAACATATCGCAATATTCCATTCTGTACATATTGAAAAATGAGCTCGGGGTAAAGCCATTGAAATTCCAAAAAGTGCAAGAACTTACAGCGCAATAGAAAGAAAATAGACTCAAAAGAACTAAAGACTTGTTTTGCTTAACCGAAAGTGGTGAACTGCCGAATCCGATGAGAAAACCCTCGTTGTCCAGCAGTTTGAAAACAAAAACAAAATGATTGTGTTTACTTGCCAAAGAGGTCAGCTGAAAATGTGTACATTCGGTTAGCCACCAGAACTCAAGCGCCGGCCATGGTGATGGTGTAGGCCGCCATAACAGCCGATGGTCACTCTCCGCTCGTATTAGTGGATCGTGGCATCAGAGTAAATGCCGTGAAAATATTCTGGAGGGTATATTAAAGCCTTGGGCACGCAAACATTTTGGCCGCAGACCTTTGACATTCCAACAGGACTCAGCACGAGCCACCTAAGAATGGTTACAAATTGTGGTCGTGCTTCATTTTCAGCGCACAATGGCCACCAAAATCTCCGGATACCAATCCGTTGGACTATTGTGTCTGGAGTATTTTGGAAAGCAAGGATGGCACTTAAAAAAATACCAAAGTGTCGATCACGTCAAGCAAGCGCTTCGCTGGGAACGAGCCAAAATACCCCATGGCAACATTCGGGCAGCATGTGATGGTTTCATTGGCCGTTTGAAGGCCATAATTCGTGCCTAAGGTGACCTATTCGAACAAATCTAAACTTATTCTAAAATGTGATGCTATTTCCGACATGATTTGCTTTCATTCAATAACATTTAAAAAATGTAAAAATTATGCCCTTTGACTTTGTTGCAGTTTATTTTTTCTCACCCTGTATTTTTCGAACATTTATAGTACCCATTTGCAAAATCATCGCCAAATCTCAAACGCAGATACTATCAGTAATCTAAATATCAAATTTCAGAATTTTTTCTCTATCCCTTCACCCAGTATCAAATATAGTAGCATTTAGTACTTCTCATGCAAATACAGGGTTGCCCATATTCGACCCATGTTTTTTTGGGCCCATTCCAATCGACGAGGCTTGTCCGCAGCAACATTCTTTGCGTCAATTAAATTTTGTACGGGAACAAATGCAAATCAATGCGAATAATCCGTTGTAAAGTGGACCGAGCCATGCCCAACTGCTGAGAACGGCGTTTTTGGGATCTTCTTGGGGACCTCTCAACACTGGCTCGTACGGCAGCGATATTCTCGGCCGATCGCCTTGGTCGACTTTTATATGGCCTCTTCTGATTAAAAGAGCCTTACCAGTCGAATAAACGCTTAATGGTGTTTTTAGAAGGCGCACTTCTCACATTTTTTAATGTTTTAAAAGAACGTTGAGTTTTCACAATTGACTTCTTCTGTTGAATGTAAATTTCAACTATTTCAGAGAGCTCGCGTGGCGTGTATTAGTTCATGGTAAAAATCTGTTTGGACTGACGCTTCAAACGCGGTCTGTCATTAAGCGATGTGACATCTCTTTTAAAAGTTATGGCGTTGCCAGATGGGTCCGTCGAATATGGGCAACCCTATATGGGGCGCATTTGTAGCTTTCATAGATTATAGTATTCCTTTCCACAACCACCTTCATATCTTAACCACTGACAGCAAAAGTGACATCTATATGAAATTTAAGGATTCTCTCTAATCTCTACTCCTTCTTCCAATAACAAATTTAATACTATTGAGTACTTTTCATACAATTATATTACGGATTTCCAAAAACATCTCCATATCTCAATGCTAGATACCAACAGAGTCTTCAATATCAAATTTGAGGATTTCCGCCTTACCCCTTACTCTAATATCAAGTTTGATAGCATTTAGTACTTTTCGTACAACTGTGGTGCGGATTTCCAAACCCACATCCAAATCTAAACCTTAGATACTAAAAGATACCTTAATATTAAATTAAAAAAAAAAAATAGTACCATTCATTACTTTTCGTACTATTGAAGTACACATTTCCGAAACCATGTCTATATGTCCACGCACAGCATGAACACCGACCCAAATTACCGACTATTAACGTGGATTTTTTAAGTTTTTTTTTTCACGAACTATTAGATCTATCAGCTTGGACTTTTTATACCTTCAGCCATATGGCTACAGAGGGTATATATCATTTGATACGGTCAATACGTGCCTAGTCGAAATAACGATTTTAGACCCTAGTTCTCTTTGGACCAAATCCGTTTCAGAACATTTGGGGTCGATGTAGCGACGTCCGTCTGTCTGTATGTCTGGCTGGTGCGCACGATAACTCTCGAACGGAATATCCGATTTGTCAAACTTAGGTCGAGTTCGGAGATGGCCAATATCGGTCCACTCCTTCTGGTACCTCCCCCACAAAAGGTCGAAATTTTCAGAAATATATTTTTTGCACAGAAAGTGAAAGGATAATCCGATTTTGCTCCGATTTTGAAAGTCTTAATATGTGCATCAGTGCTTGGTCTTTTGCGAAAATGAACAATATCGGTCCACTCCCTCAAGTACCTCCCACTCAAATTGTCAAACTTTTTAATCGTCCGATTGTTTTCAAATTTCGCACAGCCCAATATTTATATTAACCCAAGGTCTGGTGTTAAGATGGAATATAGAGCTCAACTTCATCTGGTACTTCCCCTACAAATGGTCGAAATTTTCAAAAAAATATATATTTTTTTTTGCACAGGAAGAGAAACGATAATCCGATTTTGCTCCAACCTTGCAAATTCTAATATTTGCGTCAGTGCTAGGTCTGGTGCGAAAATGGACAATATCGGCCCACTCCTTCTGGTACATCCCCCACAAATGGTCAAAATTTTGAATAAATACAATTCTCATAAAATGTGATGTAAGAGTCCGATTGTTTTCAATTTTAAACATCCCAATTTTTTTATTACCCCAAGGTCTTGTGTTAAGATGGAATATATCGGCACACTTCTTCTGGTACCTCCCAACACAAGGTCGAATTTATAAAAAATCAAAAAAAAAAAAAAACAGAAATTTTTTCTGCACAAAAAGAGAAGTAAAATTCCAACTTTGCAAATCCTTATATTTGCGTCAGTTCTAGGTCAGGTGCAAAAATTGATAACATCGGTCCACTCCATCAAGTGTGCCTCCCTCACACAGAGTAAAAATTTGGATTAATTACAAGTCTTATAAAATGTGATGTGAGAATCAGATTGTCTTAAAATTTCGCAGATCCCAATATTTTTATAAACCTAAGATCTGGTGCTAAGATGGAATATATCAGTCCACTCCTTCTGGTACCTCACCCACAATAGATCGAAATTTTGAATATCCATTAAGCTCTTAAAACGCGAAATTAACATCGGATTCCATTTAGTCTTGGTACATCTAAATATTTCTATCAACAAGGGATCTTTTAAAAAACGGTAGAGATCGAACCATTCCTTCTGGTACCTTTCCACAAAGGGTCAAAGTTTCGAATAACCAAAATGTTTATAAAATCCGAAATAAGCATCAGGTTCTTTTTATACCCTACACCACAAGGTGGTCAGGGTATTATGTCTTTGTGCATTTGTTTGTAACAGGCAAAAGGAAACGAGATAGACCCATAGTTCCTTTTGATGATCTGCATAGAATCACTTTCTGAGTTGATTTATGCATGTCAGTCCGTCCGTCTGTCCATGTATTCTTGTGAACAAAATGCAGGTCGCATTTATTATCCGATTGAGATAAAATTTTGCAAACAACATTTGTTTGGCCCTGTTGAAATTGGAGATAATCGGTAAAAATTTAGATATAGCTCCCATATATATCTTCGTTCGATTTGCTTTTTATTGTGCACCAAACGTGTAATATCAGCCCGAATTGTATGGAATTTTGCACATACACCCAAATTAGGCCTGAAAATAAGTATGCCAAATTTGATCGAAATCGGTTCAGATATAGCTATAGCTCCCATATATATTGTTCATCCGATTTGTTATTTTTGTCTTCCGCAGCCGTGATATGCACTCTGTAACAACAATATTTGGGGAAATATATCAAATGCAGCTCAGAAATACCTTTGCTAAATTTTATCGAGATCGGTTCAGATTTGGATATGGCTCCCATGTATAACTTCGTCCGATTTACCATTTATTGTGCACCAAACTTCTAATATTTGTCCAAATGGGATGGAATTTGGCACATACGACCGAATTTAGTCTAGAAGGTAGTATGCCAAATTTGGTGAAGATGAATTTTAAATTATAATTATAATTATAATCATAGCGTGTATGATTGAATTCTCCAATAAAAACTTTTAATTATTAAGTGGAGCTCAACTAAATTAGCAAAGTGGTGTAGGGTATCATAAAATCGGCCCCGCCCGACTTTAGGACTTTCTTTACTGGTTTTATTTCACACATCCCATTATTTCCACTAACAAAAGATCCTTTGTGAAGATGGAAGGTATCGGCCCACTCCTTCTGGTACCTCCCCCCACAAAGGCTCAAAATTTTTAATATCCGTGAAACTCATAAAAAGCGAAATTGACATCCGATTCCACTAAGACTTGGTACATCTCAATATTTCCATCAACACAAGTTTTGTTATAAAGATGGTAGAAATCGGAGCATTTCTTTCGATATCTGTCCCACATAGGGTTCAAGATTTTGAAAAGCTATCAACGCTCTTCAAATTTCACACAGACAAACATTTTTGCTAATACTATATCTGTTGTGCAGATGATATGTATCTGTGAACCCCTTCTTGTACCCCACTCATAAAGGGTCACAATTTTCCATACTTTTATCTGTCATAACTTGAGAAACAAATCAGCGGTTCTTTACAACTTGCTATATCTAAATATATCTCTCTTTGCCACAAACCTGAGATGAATATGGAATTTATGATTTTCTTGTGCTATTGCCATACCAATATTTTAATGTGTAACATGAAGCATGGCCCATTCCTTCAGAACCTACTGCATAAGGGGTTAAACATTTGAATAATCATAACAGAAGTCAAAATATTTTTAATAAATTATATTTATCGTGGTCTATACGATTTATTTGATTTTTTTTAAAGAATACTTTGCATGTTCTACAGTCAACGTGGTTTTTTTTTAAAAATCGTGGACTATTAGATTTTTGCAGTTTTCTTTTGTTCCTCCCTAATTTTATTTCCGCCCTTTCTGTCTCGCCTTTTTCCCAATATCTTGACATGACATTTGAAAATCATTTTCTGGACACCATATCTTACTAATCGAGTTCCAATGGACATCATTTGTTTGCCAACCCTTTTGACAGTTGCACATCCTCTGCCCCCCTCCCCCTCCACAAATTGGCTCAATTGTGTTTGGACAGTCATTTAGATAAGATGCTACTCTTCAGGATGACAAATGCTTTTATTTTGCTTTTGAAAATATTTTGAAGTGAGATTTTATAGTCAGAGCTGGCACACTACACAGTTTGGTGTGTGTGCGTTTGTTTATGTTTGCATAAGCAGCACCAGCAGAAGCAGCATAAAAGGTGGAAGACACTGTATGGACACAAATTGTCTCATAAAGTGATTCTTAATTGATCGATTGTTGGAAATATGCATGTGTTCATGGGTATGTGTGCCTGTGCTCCTCAAATGGCACCGTGTATGCCCTGGAATAACAAATTGATACTAACTAACCTATACCACCACGAAAGCTGACTGAGTGACTGGCTGGCTGATTGATTGATATCTAGCGACAATGGAGGGATGATGGGGTAGCAGTGGTGAAGCGCCGTTGCACTTGAAAAGATGCAGAGCACATGTTACACTTGGGGTAAGAAGGGCTTTTGAAATGGACGAACTCTCGCTCTCTTGTTGTTTGTGCATGCATACCCATAAGTGCAGTAGGATAAACAAATATTAAACACACACACATTGACCTTTTCTTTATGCATTTATACACATCATATATGGTTTCCCAAATGTATATGGAGTTTCCATATACCAAATATATACAAACGAATAAGTGCGATTGTAAGTATGTGTGTGTATGTATGTATGTATTGCACTTGAATGCAATTGTTACAAATGTTGAAGACAATTGTTTGGCTTTCGTTGCGGAGAACAGGAGAGCCAGGCATCGAAAATAAGGTATTGAAATAACAACCACCGCCACCTTCGTTTGGACCAAATTTCCAAATAGGAAGCAATGAAAGAAAGAAGCACCTTTCAGAGAATACATGATGAATGTGTGTGTGTGTGTGCGTGCGTACGTGTGTGTATGTGCTGTGTACAATTGTAATTACATCGCTTGAAATGTATACGTTTCTGTATGCACACAGAATACTGCAATTAATAATTATTCATGAATTTGATATGGGATATTCCATAAATATTTAGTCTTGTTCTCGCATTAAATTGAATTGAAAATAAATGTTCAAATATGAAATAATAGTAACAGCTTTAATTCGTTTTTCATTTCTTTTTAGGTAATCCATACATTTACTGTACATGTACAAACATATGAAGAATTAAACCTAATTGGTAAGTTGTTGATGGAATTATGCAACAAAATGTGAGATGAGTGTGCCAGGTCCTTGGTAACCCCTTGTGCTATGGATTGATGTTGGTAGTTTTTTACATTTATGGATAACATATTGTTTTTTGATTACCAAATGTGACGGCAATCGAGAAGACAAAAAAAAAAACTACTGATAACTCGCTCACTAATTTGGGAGTACGTAACTCAACTTTCAATTTGCCGATAAATCAAATTGTGGGATTAAAACAATTTAAGATTGAGCCCTTTTTTTGCTTTGCAAAGTTGGCTATTTGTAATCAACTTTCAAATTACGGCCCACATATTTGTATACCCTCCACCATTCTATGGAGGGTATATTAACTTTGTCATTCCGTTTGTAACTCCTCGAAATATTCATAATAGACCCAACAAAGTATATATATTCTGGATCAGCGTAAAATTCAAAGACGATCTAGCGATGTACCTCTGTCTGTTGTAATCACGTTATCTTTCGAACGAATTGAGATAGAAAGCTAAAAGTTTGCATACATACATTTTGCATACAGTTTACCGGTAGGCAGGTTAAGTTCCTAAATGAGCCATGTCGGTCCACGTTTTCGTATAGCCCCATACCAGGGTAACTCCCGATAGTAGGTATTTTCATGATTTTAGCTACAGTATTTACCGGAATTGTTCAGAATTCCGTATTTGAAGTTCGTAATGGATACTACAGCCTAAGACAGAAAATTATCTGTGCAGGTCCACGTCTTCGTATAGCCTCCATATAGCGGTACCTCCCTATATTCGGTATTTTGATGATTTTAGCGACATTATTAACCGGAAATGTTTCAAATGTGATACCTAAAATTCGTAATGGATACTATGGCAGAAAATTGTCTGTGCAAGTCCACTTCTTCGTATAGCCCCAAAATAACGGTGCCTCCCAATATTCGGTATTTTGATGATTTTAGTGTCATTATTCGCCGGAATTGCTTCATATTACGTATTTAGAGTTCGTAATAAGAATTACTGTCTGCGACAGAAAATTGTCTATTCAGATCCAAGTCTTCGTATAGATATTCGGTATTTTGACGAGTTTAGGTACAATACCCACCGAAATAGTTTGAGATGTCGTATTTGAAGTTCGTAATGGATGCTACAGCCTGTGACAGAAAATTGTCTATGCTGGTGCAGGTAACGGTACCTCCCTATATACGATATTTTGATGATTTTAGCTACATTATTCACCGCTTTTTTCAAGTTTCGAATTTGAATATGGTAATGGCTTATGACAAACAATGCCTATGTAGGTCCACGTCGTATAGACCCCAATATAACGGCTGTATTCGGTATTTTTAAATTTTAACAGAATTTTTTAAAGATTTTATATTTGAAAATTTCCAAATTCGTTCCGAATGGTGGAGGGTATTCAAAGTTCGGCCCGGCCGGACTTACTGCTTTTTAACCTGTTTATTTAAGTGGTAGTTTTCGAAGTTTATAGCAATTGTTCAAGTTCCTTTTAAATTGTGGAGTGTATTGAAAGTTCGGCCCGGCCGAACTGAGCTGCTTTTTTTACTTGTTATATTTTTTTCAAGTCGATCTCTCTTCATTTGTTGTTGTTGTATGCCAATACTCGTTATAGTTTGTCTCACACAAATTACTGTTAAAACCCTATGTACATATATTTGAAATCCACTTCAGGACATTAGGAGCCGATTTAGTGTTATCTGTCCGTTCGTCTGTCAGGCTGGCTGGTGCGCACGATAACTCTCGAAAGGAGTATCCGATTTTGGTCTTAGATCGAGTCCACTCCTTCAGGTACTTCACCCGCAAATTTTCAAAGAAAATATTTTAATGCACAGAGAGAGAAAGATAATCAGTTTTTGCTCCAACTTTGAATATCTAAATATTTGCCTGAGTTCTAGGTCTGGTGGGAAAATGTACAATATCGATCCACTCCATCATGTACCTCATCCACAAAGGGTCAACATTTTGAATAAGTATAAATCTTATAAAATGTAAGGTAAGAGTCCGATTGTCTAGTATAAAGATGGAATAATGGTCCACTCCTTGTGGTGCCTCCCCCACAAAAGGACAAAATTTTGAATATCCATGAAGCTAATAAAACGCGAAGTTAACATCCGATTCCATTCAGACTTGGCAAATCTCAATATTTCTGTCAAAACAAGATCTGTTATAAAAATGCTATAAATCGCACTATTTCTTCTGGTACCACCTCCACAAAGGGGCAAAGTTTCGAATAAGCGCAATGAATATTAAATCCGAAATAAGCATCAAGGTCTCTTCATATTTTACACGTCCCATTATTTCTACTAAAACAAGATCTGCTGTGAGATTGTGTGGTATACAATTTAGAATAGGATGACCCCAACAGAGGGTCAAAGTTTGGAATAACCGATACGATTAATAAATTCGAAATAAGCATCCGGTTCTCTTTATATTTCATCTCATTATTTCTACTAACACAAGATTCTGGTACTTTTCCCACAAAGAATCAACATTTTGAATAGCCATGAAGCTCATAAAACGCGAAGTTAACATCCGATTCCCTTCCATATTTATATCAACACAGGATCTGTTATAAAGATGGTAGAGATCGGAAAATTCCTTCTGGTACCTTCCCAAAAAGGGGTCAAAATTTTGAAAACCAGAACGCTCATAAAACACGAATAAGTAACCAACTGACTTTAAATTTCACACATCCAAACATTTTCGTTAACGCAAAATCTGTTGTGATGGTAACAGATATCTGCCAACCCGTTCTGGTACCTCAGCCGCAATGGGTCAAAATTTCCAATACTTATATCTGTCATAATTGCGTAACAAGTCGGCGATTTTATACAGGAATACCAGAAATCTGATATCAATATGTAATTAAATTTATTGTTTCGTATAAAATTGGATATAAATTGCACCTACCAATATTTTTATCTGTATTATATGAAGTGGAATATTTCGGTCCGCTTTATTTGGTACCTCACACATATCTCCACATTTTTCAAAAATGTGCTCATATCTCAAATAAACAATAGAAAGTAAGTGATATAGTCCAAATATTGAGGCTTATAATATTAATATCAGTCTTAGGTCAGATAAGAATTGGACAATATTGGCCAACTGCTTCGGAACCTCCCCCATAGAGGGTCAACACTTAGAATGATCATTACTCAAGGCTGGCAAAATCTATCGGCAAAACCGACTGATACTATTTAACTTGTTATTACTTATTTTAGCTGGTTTCGTTAGAACTCAACTAGTTTCTTCTAAGCAGATTTTAGAAAAACAAACTCGAACCAAAATAAATATAAATAAGATAATAAAAGAAACAAGTTATAAAAAAAGTAATTTCGGCAGGTCCGAACTTAAAAAATTTCAAAAACAAAAAAAAAAACAGAATTCGTTAAAAACTCTCTTAAAATCTTAAAAATACCGAATAGGGACCTACCGTTATTTTTGGGTCTATACGAAGATGTGGGAAATTTTCTCTCACAGGCTGTAGTATCCATTACGAAGTGCAAATCGAAACTTGAAACGATTCCTGAGCATAATGTAGCAAAAATCATCAAAATACCGAATATAGGGAGGCACAGATATTCAGGGACCATACAAAGACCTGAACCTGCATATACAAATTTCTGTCATAGACTGTAGTACCCATTACTAAATATCATTACGAAATTTGAAACGATTTCGGTGAACAATGTCGCTAAATTCATCCAAATACCGAATACAGGGAGGTGAATCCGTGACTCCATAGCCCATTTTCAAATTTCAAACGCCCTGCGGACGAAACACACATTTGGGTAATATTTTATCAATGTACTTCAATTTGTTCGGAAGCAAGAGTGATTTCCACAGACGGACAGCAGACAGAGGGTCATCCTTAAATCGACATAGAATTTTAAGCCGACAAAGAATATATGTACTTGCAAGGTGTTACAAACGGAATGGCATAATATAGTGGAGGGTATAAAAACTATATTCACTAGTATCTCGGTCCTAAGTCTGCCAAGAAAATAAAAGTCATGAAGATTCATTATCAAATGGTAATCGAGTTAAAGTTTGAAAACCAGAAAGGAAAAGTCAAAAAGTCGGGCGGGGCCTACTATATGATACCCTACACTACTATGCATATTTAGTAGAGCTCCCGTAACAAAAGAATTTATTTCAAGTAGATCATACTACTTATCATCATTTGGCTTTAGATTAGTTATAGTTTGCTATAGGTGTATGATATTACTTGGAGAAGGATTATATTAAAAAAGCAGTAAAGAAAGTCCTAAAGTCGGGTGGGGTCGATTTTATGATACCCTACACCACTTCGCTAGCTAAGTTGAACTCCACTTAATAATTAAAAGTTTTTATGGGAGAATTCAATCATTCACCCTATGATTGTAATTATAATTTAAAATTCAAAGGACTAAATATGCCAAAGCATTTGTATCTTTTGCCGAAGCATTTGTATCTTGCCCATTTGGTTCAAAATTAATTTGAAATCAGATAAAGATATATATGGGAGCTATATCCAAATCTGAACCGATCTCGATAAAATTTGGCAAATATATTTCTGAGCTGTATTTGATATATTTCCCTGAATATCGTAGTTACGGCTGTGGGTAACAAATACAACAAATCGGATGAACAATATATATGGGAGCTATAGCTATATCTGAACCGATCTTCACCAAATTTGGCATACTACCTTCTAGACTCAATTCGGTCGTACGTGCTAAATTCCATCCTATTTGGGCAATTATTAGACGTTTGGTGCACAATAAAACGTAAATCGGACGAAGTTATATATGGGAGTTATATCCAAATCTGAACCGATCTCGATAAAATTTAGCAAAGGTATTTCTGAGCTGCATTTGATATATTTCCCCAAATATTGTTATTACACAGTGCATATAACAGCTGCGGAGGACAAAAATAAAAAATCGAATGAAAAAATATATATGGGAGCTATGGCTATATCTTAACCGATTTCGATCAAATTTGGCATACTTATTTTTAGGCCTAATTTGGTTGT
Source organism: Musca domestica (assembly GCF_030504385.1). Classification (NCBI taxonomy): domain Eukaryota; kingdom Metazoa; phylum Arthropoda; class Insecta; order Diptera; family Muscidae; genus Musca; species Musca domestica. Next base: position 29,541,056 of record NW_026712328.1, on the reverse strand, counting down.
TTGTGCAAAATTCCATACTATTCGGGCTGATATTACACGTTTGGTGCACAATAAAAGGCAATCTGAACCGGGTTCGTCCTTGGGCCAAACAAATGTTGTTTGGAAAATTTCATCTCAATCGGATGTAAATGGGACCTGCATTTTGTTCACATGAATACATGGACAGACGGACGGGCGGACGGACGGACGGACAGACAGACTGACATGCATAAATCAACTCAGAAAGTAATTCTATGAAGATGATCAAAAGTAACTATGGGTCTATCTCGTTTCCTTTTGCCTGTTACAAACAAATGCACAAAGACATAATATCCTGACCACTTATTCACAATAAATGCTTAAAGTTGCTTTATGGGTTCTCAAAGAAGTTATAATTTCTTAAGAAGTTATAATTAAATGTGGGCCAGAATATTTTCGACAACATTTTACCTAAAAAAATCAACCAATTCTTTCTTCAACCCTTAGTTTTGGCAGAACATTGCTTTTGCTAATTGTCGTCACATATAGATAGTATAAAAATTGAAACCTTAACAGAAAGAAAAGATAAAAACACAAAAACCAAAATAAAAGGGTAGAAAAATGGAAATATGTATAAAAATAAAACGAAAATGAAGATGAAAAAAAAGGAGAAAAAATAAACGAAACCACTGCTGACAGCTGTAGAGCCTGGGTGGTTGGTAGGCTGTCGTCAGCTTTTGTCTAAAATAATGCAGTGAGGAGTTGTTCATCAAAACCACCACCACCACCACCGACAACAACACCATCAACGAAAAAAGTGACGTGGCGACATTGACGTCAGCAGCAGTAGTAGCAGCAGACATAAAGCCAAACGTGGACCGGTTAAATATCTGTCTAGATCCTTTCCACGCTACGGTAGGCTTGTCTGATGTCTGCTTTGTTAACATTTGTCTCTGGTCTGGTGTTTGACTGACTCACTTTTTGTTTTGTCTTGTTGTCTTTTGAGCTTTAAGTCTGAATGCATCCGCAATGATGGTAAAGTAACATCGCCAATAACGTCTGTTCTCGTTATGCTTGTTGTTGGTGGTGGCTGCATTGCAAAAATTTCTACCAGAGCGTTGGTCGCCGTCGCCGCCGCCACCGCCGCTTTCGTTCCGTAACAATTGTCATTATAACCTACCTCAATGCGAATTGCAGTGAACTCAGCCAGCCAGTCATTCAGTCAGTCTGTTGTTTATCACATTGTACAATACCCAACTATTAGGTATGAATTAATTTGTCTGTGTGTATGCAAATATGTGTACATACATATGTACATACATACGATTGGTATATTTATACATTCATACATTCCAGAAATAAAACGTTAATATGTAAATTGCAAACATTTTTTTACTGGGGTGGATATTCGAAGATACTCTGTGGGCTTATTTTAGTAAAATAAATATTGGAATAAAAAAGAAAAAAAAAAAAACAGAAAAGCTATTGTAAAAATATTTTAGGGACACAGATCAGGTACTTTACACTTCGATTCTGTAACTGTTTAACGACACGCCTAATTGAAATTCTGCATAACAGCGAATGGTCATTTGCTTATAATTTTGTTAATTAGGTACCATAATATTGGTGAGGGCTATTAATGCTACACTGCTCAATAGTACAGTAGTTTTTCGATTAACCGTACTTTTTATTGGCGGGCCAGGTCAAAATCAGAAAGTTTTAATTTTTGTCAATTTGAACCTCTAAATATACATCTTGAAAAAACAAAAGGCTTTAATTCTGACACTAACTCTATCCCAATCCAAAATTTCTTTATGATCGGACGATAATTACGACTTGAATATAATATTCCCAAAACATTGTGTTGAAAGGTGAACAAATATTACCAAACGTAAAATTCTATATTGTAAGTCAAATATGAAAAAAATAGCATGCGATAAAAATATAACAAAAAATATATAAAATATATATTCACTTTTTTAGTAGCATTTTTCCACTCGATTTTGTTCTTGAGTTATGAGCGGTCTAACTAACATCCCCTTCATTAATATATGAGATTGTATATATTTTGCTATATATGCTATATATCCAAGATATATGAGCATCAAGGTAACGGTCAGAAGTGACATTTTCGTGCATTTGTCATTTCGTCAATATTAAACACATTCGTGGTTTAATCGAAATGTTCGTATTTATACCCTACACCACAAGGTGGTCAGGGTATTATGTCTTTGTGCATTTGTTTGTAACAGGCAAAAGGAAATGAGATAGACCGATAGTTGCTTTTGATGATCTGCATAGAATCACATTCTTAGTCGATTTATGCATGTCCGTCCGTCCGTCTGTCCATTTTTTTGTAAACAAAGTACAGTTCGCATTTATTGCCCTATCCAGATGAAATTTTGCACAAATCATTTGTTTGGCCCAAGGACGAACCCTATTGAACTTGGAGATAATCTTCCGATTTGCCTTTTATTGTGCACCAAACGTGTAATATCAGTCTGAATAGTATGGAATACGATCAGATTGGACCTGAAAATAAGTATGCTAAATTTGATCGAAATCCCATATATAACTTCGTCCGATTTACCTTTGATTTTGCACCAAACGTCTAATATTTGCCCAAATGGGATGAAATTTGGCACTTACGACCGAATTGAGAAGCTAGTCTCTTATCTGATTTCAAATTAATTGTGCACCAAATGGGCAATACAAGTCCGATTTTAAAAGATACAAATGTTCGGCCTATTCAGTCCATGAACTTTAAATTATAATTATAATCATAGCGTGTATGTTTTTTAATTCTCCCATTAAAAATTTTTAATTGTTATGCGGAGCTCTACTAAATTAGCAAAGTGGTGTAGGGTATCATAAAGTCGGCCCCGCCCGACTTTAAGACTTTCTTTACTGGTTTTTAAATAAAAGTTATGCGTTATTTGTTTGTCCGATGACCAAACAAAATGGTAGGCTTCTGACCAGCCCTAAACTCTAGCGCCATTCTAAATTCTGCGTCAATTGGTCGATAATTGCGACCTGTAGAGCAACAGCAAAATCAGGATTTTTTTTTTTTTGTTTTTGATCCATTTCAACCCCTAAATTTTATGCGATCATCTTCAAAAACAATGGACTTCTATTCTGATCCTAGCCCCAGATGGTGCTGAGTCCTGTTGGAATGTCCAAGGTCTGCGGCCAAAATGTATGCGTGCCCAAGGCTTTAATACACCCTCCAGAATATTTTCGCGATAATATTCGGCATTTATTCTGATCCCACGGTCGATTAATACGAGCGGAGAGCTACCATCGGCTGTTATGGGGGCCCACATCATCATCAGGGCCGGCGCTTGAGTTCTGGTGGCCAACCGAAAGTGCACATTTTCAGTTGACCTCTTTGGCATGTAAACACGATCATTTTGTTCGTTTACAAACTTCTGGACATCGAATATTTTCTCATCGGAGAAAACCAAATTCGGCAGTTCACCACTTTCGGCCAAGCGAAGCAACTTTTCCTTCTTTATTAGTCTATTTTTTTTTTTTTTTGGTTGCGGTGTAAATTCTTGCACTTTTCGGAATCTCAATGGCTTTATCCCGAGATCATTTTTCAATATCTGCCGAATGGAATATTGCGATATGTTGAGCTCACGAGCCATTTTTCGGCCACTGCCACGCGGGTTTCGATCAAGTCGCTTCATTACTTTTCGATCCATTTCTGCTGATGTTGCTGTTTTCTTCCGTCCACTTCCTTGACGTCGGGCTTCGCTACCAGTATCACAGTAACGAGCGATGGTACGAGGCACAAAGGATTTATTCACATTTAAATGCTGGAGTGCTCTAACGATAGCCACTTGTGGTTTTCCAGCCAAATATAAAGAAATCACACCATCACGCTTGAATTCCATCACGGATAACTTTTTTTCTGGAAAATTCACACCAAAACGCTTTTGTACGCTTGTAAACAATATAATGAGCTGTCACTGGAATAATTTTAACAGCTGTCGGACGAGTGGCTTAGAAATGACAGCAATTTGAAGTTGGTTGCAGTTTTTCATCTAACCCTTTAATAAAGGTCGGTACGCCCTCATAACCTTTTTCAACGCTCTTCATTAAACTAATTTCAAAAAAATGCTTTAGCATCCTGTCGCATCGCCAACAGTGCTGATATTGATTATTTTCCCATCGTTTCATTCTTTTCCACATTCTATTGATTTTCCCATTTTTCTTTGCCGTGACAAGTCAACAAGTTTTTCCAAGGAATTCCTTTGCATTAATTAGATTTCAAACAAAGCGCATATCGACAGAAGAGGAGAACTATGGGTACCGTGTTACGTTCTGTTCTCTATTTTGTTTTTGTCCACACACTTCTATGTCCACCCGTACAGTATTTCCAATTGTTTAGACTGGCTTTTTCTCTCCAACTGTCATACAATTGTCTCCAAGTTGACAATTAGAAGTGGTGGCATATGAGACGAAGGCTACAACAGATTGGACAGACGACACCTTTGTGATACGCAAAACAAACGGAAACTTGACCAAATGGAAGAGGAGGGACATATCATGGCACGGCATGGCGTGGCGTGGCGCACACCAAGGCTGGCTGGTGTTGGAAGGGTGTCGGGCCAAAGCATTAGCAAGTGCTGGAAGTAATGTGTCACATGGTGCATTGTTGACTTTTTCCGGCAAATGGTAGGTCGACTCTAAAGATTTGTGATTTGCATGCACATGGTATTCCATTTGAGTGTGTGTGTGTGTGTGTCTAAGTGTACAAGTGTTGGTGTTTCTGTGCGAACTTTGCCATTCGTAGGAATTTTTTCGACTCTAGCTTTTAACGAGACTAATAAAGCACGCGTTGTCAACACCCATCATCACCTAGGTGAGCGCCGAGTGCATTGAAGACAGCTCGCTGCAGAGTGCGTCTAAAACTAACTCACAGTTCCAACTTCCATTGCTAAAAAAGCAATGAAAACAATGACACCCACCGACACACAACGCCTGATCCAACAATAGCTCCAACATCTACATCAACATAGTTATGCAGACTCATCACCTCTGCAATCAAAATTGTGGGTCCAAATATGCAGACAGTGTCGGCATTGCATACCAGTCAGTGCCAGTTCATACCTTAGAAATGTTCATGTGCGTTTGAATAGTTTTTTTCTTTTATTTCAAATGAAATTAAGAAGTTTTGTTTTAGGAAATTAAATTTTGGATATTAAATGTTAATTTGTTTCCCTCCGTAACTGTAAATAAGGTTTTAAATAAATTCAAAAAAAATTAAATGTGAAATAGAATAAACTGAGGAAAATCCAGCGTATTTACTGAAGTAGAGCTAAGAAGAAACGATGACATGTGTATCGGAGAAAAGTAACCAAAATAGAATAGGGAAGTTACTCCCTCTTCCACACGTTTGGAAATTAAGATTCCTCGGAACCCGGTATTTTAGCAATATTGCAGACACAAATACGGGGAATATTTTTGTCGAACATTTTAACCATGAAGCAAGTTTTTATACCCTCCACCAAAAAAAGTACCCCGATATTCGGTATTTTGATGATGTTAGACACATTTTTCAATGAAATTGTCTGAAAATCCACACAAATAGTTCCTTGTGGGTACTTTATACCTCGGCAGAAAATTATCTATATAGGTCCACAATATCGTATATCCTCCATATAATGGTACCCCCCGATATTCGGTATTTTGATGATATTAGCCACATTTTTCAATGGAATTGTCTTAAAATCCACACAAGTAGTTCCTTGTGAGTACTTTACCCCCTGAGAGAGAATTGTCTATACAGGTCCACGATATCGTATATCCCCCATATGACGGTACCCCCGATATTCGTTATTTTTATGATTTTACCCACATTTTTCATCGGAATTGTCTGAAAATCCACACAAGGAGTTCCTTGTGGGTACTTTATACTCGGCAGAGTATTATCTATATAGGTCCACGATATCGTATAGCCCTCATATAACGGTACCCCCGATATTTGGTATTTTGATGTTTTTAGCCATATTTTTCAACGGAATGGTCACAAGGGGTTCTTTGTACACAAGGGGTTCTTTGTGAGCACTTTACCCCCTGACAGAGAATTCTCTATATAGGTTAACGATAGCGTATGGCTCCCATATAACGGTACCCCGCGATATTCGGTATTTTGCTGATTTTAGCCACATTTACCAATCGTATTGTCTGAAAATCCACACACGGAGTTCTTTGTGAGCACTTTACCCCTGAAACTGAATTGTCTATGTAGGTCCACAATATCGTATATCCCCCCATATATCGGCACCTTCCTATATTAGATATTTTAAAGATTTTAAAAGAATTTTTAATGGATTTTACTTTTTTGAAAATTTTCTAATTCGTTCCAAATGGTGGAGGGTATTCAAAGTTCGGCCCGGCCGAACTTACTGCTTTTTTACTTGTTTTCCTTCTTTTGTTTAAATATGATCTGAGTTTTGGTAAAGTCTCCATATATTCAGTATTTTGATGTGTAATGTATACGTCAGCCTATGACAGAAAATTTCATATGCAGCTCAGGGTCTTCGTATAGTCCCCATATAACGGTACCACCCAATGTTTGGAATTTGGTTTTGCAACATTATTCACCACTATTGTTTCGTATTTGAAGATTGTAATGGCCTGTGACAAAAATTTCCTATTCAGGCTCACGTCTTCTCCAAGGGTCCCAATATAACGGTCTTTTTATACCCTCCACCATACTATGGAGGGTATATTAACTTTGTCATTCCGTTTGTAACTCCTCGAAATACTATTGTCAGACCCAACAAAGGATATATATTCTTGATCAGAGTAAAATTCTAAGTCGATTTAGCGATGTCCGTCTGTCTGTCTGTCTCTCCGTCTGTCTGTTGTAATCACGCTATCTTTCGAATGAATTGAGATAGATGGCTAAAATTTTGCACACATGTTTATTTTTCGTAAATGGGCCATGTAGGTCCACGTCTTCATATAGCGCCCATATAACGGTACCTCCCAATATTCGGCATTTTGATGATTTTAGCGTCATTATTCACCGGAATTGTTTCAAATTTGGTATTTGAAGTTCCCAATGGTTACTACACCCTAAGACAGAAAATTGTCTGTGCAGGTCCACGTCTTCGTATAGCCCCCATATAACGGTACCTCCCGATGTTCGGTATTTTGATGATTTTAGCGACATTATTCACCGGAATTGTTTCAACGTTGGTATTTGAAGTTCGAAATGGATACTACAGCCTATGACATAAAATTATCTGGGCAGGTCCACGTCTTCGTATAGCCCTCATATAACGGTACCTCCCTATATTCGGTATTTTGATGATATTAGCGACATTATTCACCGGAATTGTTTCAAATTTGGTATTTGAGATTCGTAATGGATGCTACAGCCTATGACAAAAATTTGTATATGCAGGTCCACGTCTTCTTATAGCGCCCATATAACGGTACCTCCCAATATTCGGCATTTTGATGATTTTAGCGTCATTATTCACCAGAGTTGTTTCAAATTATGTATTTGAAGTTCGAAATGGATACTACAGCCTATGACAAAAATTTGTATATGCAGGTCCACGTCTTCTTATAGCCCCCATATAAGGATACCTCCCAATATTCTGTATTTTGATGATTTTAGCGACATTATTCACCAGAGTTGTTTCAAATTACGTATTTCGAGTTCGTTATGAGAACTACAATCTGTGATAGAAAATTGTCTATGTAGGTCCAGGTCTTCGGATAGGCCCCATATATCAGTACCTCCCTATATTCGGTATTTTGACGATTTTAGGTACAATACCCATCGAAATTGTTTGAGATGTGGTATTTGAAGTTCGTAATGGATGCTACAGCCTGTGACAGATAATTGTCAATGCAGGTGCAGGTCTTCGCACAGCCCCGATGTAACGGTACCTCCCTATATGCGATATTTTGACGATTTTAGCTACATTACCCCAATAGACGGCTATATTTGGTATTTTTAAAATTTTAACAGAATTTTTTAAGAATTTTATTTTTTGAATTTTTCCAAATTCGTTCCAAAAGATGGAGGGTATTCAAAGTTCGGCCCGGCCGAACTTACTGCTTTTTTACTTGTTATGATTTAGGAAGTATTTTTCAATGGATTTTTCCTTTTTTTTTGTATTTGCAAATTCCTTCTATATAGTGGAGGGTATTCAAAGTTCGGCCGGACGAACATACAACTTTTAAAATGATTTTTGACCAGTTGAACCCATGGAAAAATGATTTTTGAAAAATTACATGGAAAAATTATTTTTGACTAGTTGAACCCACCCCTGATCAAAAATGCAGTTCAATGTACGTCACTGCAAGTTAGACTCATGCTTATTAAAAATGTTTATCGGATGTGGAGTAGGTATCCCAAGAAATGGACTAACATATATTCATGCGAAAATTTTTTGAGATAGGTACGAGGAATTGTTTTTCACGTTGCCTGCTGACCTGAGTCTGATAGAAATACCAAATTAGGTTCACTGGTTTTATATGAGATACATGTATGTATATATGACCTACGTCTCATACAAAAAAATAATTTCGAACTATATTTGTTATTTCCTCCACTAAACATGAGATTTTTATATGGATTTTTTTTTTGCAAAATTTTAAAACTATATGGAGTAGTTGCCGGAAAGTAGTTGCCATGTTCACAAGTTGCGTGATACAGTCAAACGTATCGCCAAGTACTTAGTGTGATACATATCGGACACTTATTTTACACTTTATAAAAGTTATTATTAAATATGGAGGTACCACAAGGAGGTGGCTACTTAAAAGGAGTATAAAATGTAGAAATTTAGGTTCACGTAGACGGTGTTGGGCATGCCCAGAAGTGAAAATGTCAAGCCCAGGCCTAAGCCCATCTACCTAAAACAGCATCAAATGTAGAAAAAAAAAACAGAGGGTAAAACTTCAAGCTTCGGCTAAAGGGATTCTAATTGAAGGTAGTATGAAATTTGAAAACCTACCCAGGGTAGAAAACCCCAAGCTTAACCGAAGCCCGCCTATCTAAAACAGAATAAAATTTAGAAATACTGAACAGAATGTACTGGACAGAATGGGCTTGTGCGGGCAGGAAATGAAACGAAGAACCTAATTTTTTAACCATTCTTGGTTGGTGCGTACTAAGTGCGATGGTACTGAGTCCTGTTGGAATGTCCAAGGTCTGCGGTCAAAATGTTTGCGTGCCCAGGGCTTTAATACACCCTCCAGAATATTTTCGCGATAATATTCGTCATTTATTCGATTAATACGAGCGGAGAGCGACCATCGGCGTTATGGTGGCCCACACCATCACCATGACCGGCGCTTGAGTTCTGGTGGCCAACCGAAGGTGCACATTTTCAGCTGACCTCTTTGGCAAGTAAACACAATCATTTTGTTTGTTTACAAACTGCTGGACAACGAATTTTTGTTCATCGGATAAAACCAAATTGTGGTTTTCCAGCCAAATATAAAAAAGTTACACTATCACGCTTGAATTCCATGACGAATAACTTTTTTTCTGGAAAATTCTCACCAAAATGCTTTTGTAAGCTTGTAAATAATATATTTAGCTGTCACTGAAATAATTTTAACAGCTGTCGGACGAGTGGCTTAGAAATGACAGCAGTCTGAAGTTGGTTGCATTTTTTTTCATTTCAAGAAGTAGATCTTAGTTATTCTGTTTATAAGTCAAGAACCGCTGGACTGATTTTCACAATTCTCATCAATTCGGAATAGTCTCTTGGCAGAAAAGAATAAACTCTAAGAAAATTGCGTAAAAATATGCTAATAAAAAGTGAATAGTTTTTCTTAAATATTTGTCCATTTTTGTCACATTTTTATCGCATTCGATTTTTTCCTTTTAACTTACAATTTTGAATTGTATATTTTGTAAATTTTAGTTTAACACCCTACAACACTATGTGTTGAGGGTATTATATACAGGTCGCAATTGTCGTTCGATCCTGAACGATTTTGTAAGGGGATACAGTTAGGGTCAAAATTAAAGCCTTTTGTGTTTGAAGATGTAAATTGAGGGGTTCAAATCCATGTCAAAAAACTTATAACTTTCCTGACTTTGGAGTCGCTATACAGGTCAGAATTGAAAACCAATCAACCAATTTTGCATGAGATGCGAATAAAGGCAGGGAATAAGTTTAACATTTTGGATGACCATTGGATTAACTTTCGTGTGAAATTGTTTTGAATACCTTAGAACATTACGGAGTGCATAGGTTAGGTTAAAAAGAGGGGCGAAGCAATTCACCGCATGCCCTGTTGGGCATACACTTAAGCCGGAATAGGCCTGTTGTGCGCTCTAGACTAAGGGTTTTTTAGAAAAAGACGGGCAGTTTACAGTCTGTTATATTTGAAATTCAGTTGCCATGGTCTGATTAAGGTCTGGTATGGGATCTGATATTTGCAAACGCTGGGCATTGGCAGAGAAAAATGTTCCAATGTTTTGTAATCTTTCCCACATGCCCTGCATATGCAGTTATCTGCACATCCTGTCTTGTACAGATGATCTTGTAGGCCCAGGTGCCTCGTAAGGATGCCTGTTACCTCACTGATCTCTTTTTTACCTAGTAATAAAGATTTTTGAGGTTTTCCCTACACCCTCATTGTTCCATACGGAGTGCATAAATATTGGGCAAATGCCCCCAGTCACAAAACTAAAGGTAAAGGTGGGCAGGCCTCTATGACATTTAAAAAACGAAATTTTCAAAAATGGATTTGGACATTATGTGGCTTCCAACATATTGTAGTGTTGTAGGGTATCACATGGTCGGCCCGCACTGCTATAGCCTTTACTTACTTGTTATACCCTCAGCCATATGGCTACAGAGGGTATATACAATTCGATACGGTCAAAACGTGCCTAGTCGAAATAACGGTTTTAGAGCCTAGGTCTCTTTGGACCAAATCCGTTTCAGAACATTTGGAGTCGATCTAGCGATGTCCGTCAGTCCGTCCGTCTGTCTGGCTGGTGCGCACGATAACTCTCGAAGGGAGTTATTGGTACATCGTAATATTTTTGTCAAACTTAGATCGAGTTCGGAGATGGGCAATATCAGTCCACTCCTTCTGGTACCTCCCCCACAAAAGGTCGAAATTTGCAAAAAATTTATTCTTTGCACAGAAAGAGAAGGGATAATCCGATTTTGCTCCAAATTTTGCAAATCCTAATATTTGCATCAGTGCTAGGTCAGGTGTAAAAATGAACAATATCGGTCCACTCCATCAAGTACATCCCCCACAAATGGTCAAAATTTTAAATAATTACAACTCTCATAAAATGTGATGTAAGAGTCCGATTGTCTTCAAATGTCGCACATCCCAATATTTATATTAACCCAAGCTTTGGTGTTAAGATGGAATATATCTGTCCACTCCTTCTGGTAACTCCCCCACAAATGGTCGAATTTTTCAAAAATCTATTTTTTTGCACAGGAAGAGAAACGATGATCCGATTTTGCTCCAACTATGCAAATCCTAATATTTGCATCAGTGCTAGGTCTGGTCCGAAAATGGACAATATCGGTTCACTCCTTCAAGTACCTCCCCCACAAATGGTCAAAATTTTGAATAATTACAACTCTCATAAAATGTGATTTAAGAGTTCGATTGTCTTCAAATTTCACCCATCCCAATCATTTTATTAGCCAAGGTCTGGTGTTAAGATGAAGTATATCGGTCCACTTCTTCTGGTACCTCCCCCACAAATGGTCGAAATTTTAAAAATATATATTTTCTGCACAGAAAGGGAAGCAATAATCTAATTTTGAAAAACATAACACTCAAAGAAAGCGAAATAAGGAACCTACACTCTTCAAATTTCACACATACAATAATTTTTGCTAACACCAGATTTGTTGTGAAGATGCTATATATCTGCGAACACTTTCTGATACCTCATCTACAGAGGGACACAATTTTCTATATTTTTATCTATCATAAATTGCGAAGCAACTCAGCGGTTCTTTACAATTGCTATATCCATCTGCTATAATTTATTTTTTATATAATAATATTTATATCATATTTATTTAGGTGGGATACGAAATGGACAATATTGACCGATTCTTTCAAAACCCACTCCGTAGAGGGTGAAGAAGGATGAGGGTATACATCTGTCGGCAAAACCGACCGATTTTACTTGTTTTTTATGATTTTTGTCAATTTTTACCAATAATGGGAGTACTAGAAGGGTTAGGAGTACACCAAGATTACCCATTATCGAACTTAATCTAAGTTTGACAATAATATTAGGATATTCCAAATTTGGACTAAATTGAATACCAGCCACACGGATAGAGATTTTCTCCCGTATTATATATACCCTCTGTAGCCATATGGCTGAGGGTATGAAAAAAATCCTTAGCCCCTTTTCAAATATCCCCATAAAATTTTATACAATTTCTCTAAATCCTCAGCTCCTATGAGATTTAAATAATTTCCATAAAACTTTAAATACATAAATATTTGTATTTAATTTTAATAAGTAATTTATCTCCATTAACGTAATCATTTGGCAATTTGCTGTGGGAAGAAATTTAAGCGCCTAGCGGAACTGGGTCAATAAATTGAATCAGCGCCTGTGTGTGTGTTTTTTTTTCGTTTTGCAACTGGATATTGATTGACTCGTTTGACCTTGTATTAAGTTGCAATTATGGATTGAGTTATACGCAGCTGTCAACTCATTTGGGTGTCAGACACCAAACTCGACTCTATCACCGTATGCTGTTCGTATTGAACTAATGATATAAGCGTGATATTTTATTTTCGTGGCTAATAATGACGTTGGCCTGGTCTGTCAATGATGTTGTAGCGCATAAGCTGATTGATATATTTCTTTTGCACATATCTATATGTTTGTGTTACATACTTTGCTGCAGAAACTACTCACTGCTTCTGCTGCTGCTGCTGCTCACTGCTACCTTGACTGATGTTCGTTCAATATGTGCCACTAGACGGTGGCACAAATACGTGTTAAATTACGCTTAAGTTTTATGAGGCTAATTTATCATTCTTATGAGCCTTTATAGCGAAAATACAAAAAAGCAGCAACAACAACAAAAATAATAATATGGACTTCACAAAAAAGTCACTTTTGAGTGGGCACCAACAACATCAACATTCCCACACAGATAGGAGCCCAAATGTAATGTAACTCAAGAAAACGTTTTGTTTACAAACAAAAAACACACCAGCAACAACCACAACAACAAAAACAACGACGAAAATTATAAAGAAATCACTTAACATTTGCTTATTATGCGAGATTACAGAAAACATGACGCTGCGCAAAGCCTACATACGTTATGATCCCACTTCTAACGTTTTTTTTTTTACAAAGTAATTAGACGAATGTTGACATTAGAGTGGTTAGCATGTAATTTATTTGACAAGTAGCTGAAGATGTGAAATTGAATTTCGGGATTTTGGGAAAATTTTAAAGTACCTGTTTGAAGTGCAACTAAAGAAGAAAGCGGATCATGAGAAAATTGTTTTTGCCTAAAAAAAATCCTTCACTTTACTTTAGTTTAGGAATTATAATTTAACAAGCTATTGCTGTCTGAATTTTGAAACAGCAACTCTGTAGTGAGCCTGAGTCTTAGCCTTAGGTACTTAGGCAACAATTAAATTTATTCTGCATTAAATAATGTCATTCGCGATAGGGCCAGGCGCAAATATCTTTTAACTAATCATCCTTTAATCCTTAACAGTTTTAAAAACCTGGAAATAAAAACTGTGAAACAATCTCAAATTAACACAAAATGTTTGTTGTGAAATGTGTCTTAAGGAATTGGGCGGCTTAAATGTCAAATCTGATAAAATATAAATTTTGGAACTGAATTTTTGTCGTTAACCGTGAAACATTTAAAATAAATCTTTGCAAGACGTTTACTAAAAATAATGATCCCTATTTTTAAATTTTCTAAAATTTAAAATTAAAAAAAAATTATTTGTTTTTACCCCTTTGAAAAAAAAAAAAACAAGTAAAAAAGAAGCTAAGTTCGACCGGGCCGAACTTTTAATACCCTCTACCATTTGGAAGGAAATTGAAAATTCCGAAAACTACCACTTAAATGAAAACCGTTACATGGGGACAATACGAAGACGTGGACCTGTATACGAATTTTTTTGTCATAGGTTGTAGTGCCCACTACGAACTTCAAATACGAAATTTGTTACAAGTGCGGTGAATAATAAAAATCGTGAAAATACGGAGTATCGAGAAGTACCGAAGACGTGGACCTGCATAGACAATTTTCTGTCATGGGTTGTAGTACCCATTAGGATCTTCCAGTACGACATTTGAAACGATTCCGGTGAATAATGTTGCTGAAATCGTCAAAATGCTGACTATAGGGAGGTACCGTTATATGGGGTCTATAATAGAACGTGGACCTGCATATAAAAAGTTCAGTCATAGGCTGTAGTACCCATGGTACAATAAAAAGGTAAGGTAGAGCTATCAGCTGATTACAATTTTTTTCTTAAACTGCAAGTACATAAGAAGCTTGAAGTCATGGCTAGGCATAATTTGTAACATTTCATAAAGGGAGTACAGAGTCGCACTAGAATCCTGCCGTCGTTATCCATTATAACTTGACATTAATATGCCTAGCCTTGACTTCAAGCTTCTTATGTACTTGCAGCTTAAGAAAAAAATTGTTATCAGCTGATAGCTCTACCTTACCTTTTTATTGTACCATGGGTACTACAGCCTATGACTGAAATTTTTATATGCAGGTCCACGTCTTATTATAGCAGTACTCCCCTTATGAAATGTTACAAAATATGCCTAGCCATGACTTCAAGCTTCTTATGTACTTGCAGCTTTAGTGTGCACGACTTCTGCCAATTTTGTGTATGTATTTATTGTTTTGAAAAATAAAAACAAAATATTTTCAAAATCAATGATTGGAAGCAACTTAAATTGTGGGGCGGGCATTAATGATATTAACCAGATTTGCCACGGAATTCTAAGATTGAACACCTAGAATCATATTTTTGAGAGAACATCCAGGCATTTCATTCATCTTTCGCGCTATTTGAATCATTTGAAAAATTAACAAAAAATATCAAATGAATGAAAACAATTTTTTGGATATAATTTTGAAAAATTCTGACAGGAAGCGGGCATGGCCTCAGGGCTGTATTTATGTAGTTTTACGAAGCTGTTCTACCTCCTTATTGTACCATGGTAGTACCCATAACGAACTTCAAATGCCAAATTTGAAACAATTCCGATGGATAATGTCGCTAACATCGTCAAAATACCGAATATCGGGAGATACCTTTATATGGGGGCTATAAGAGGACTTGCACCTGCATACAAAAATTTTTGTCATTACGAACTTCAAACACGAAATTTTAAATAATTCCGTCAAATAATGTCGCTAAAATCATGAAAATATCGAGGTTTACTGTTACATTGGGGCTACATAAAAAAGTGGACCGACATTGCCCATTCACGAACTTAACCTTCCTACTGGTAAACTATGCATGTAGCAAATTTTTAGCCTTCTATCTAAATTCGTTCGAAAGATAGCGTGATTACAACAGACAGACAGACGGACATCGCTAGATCGTCTTAGAATTTTACGCTGATCCAGAATATATATAATTTGTAGGTCTATTATGAATATTTCGAGGAGTTGCAAACTAAAATGACAAAGTTAATATACCCTCCATAGAATGGTGGAGGGAATAAAACCTGAATGAAATATATGTAGCCTCACTAGGGGGTGCCCACTTCTTTTTTTTCAACGAAAAGTCCACCTTAAAATTTTAGGTTTTTTATTCAATAGTTCGTAATAGGCCTTATTATTACTCAAACTGCATAGTTTATTAAGTTTTTTATATTTTTTAATCGAAACTTCATACATCGTACAAAATTATCAGACTTTTAAGATTTTATACAATATAAAAGTTTTTTCCTTCTACGGAAAGAATATTAGAACCAAAGAGCCTTCAAAAATATTCATTTTGACGTTAACGCAGGAGGATATTATTATTAAAGACATTGCACAGTGGACCCACATACAATTTTTCTGTCCAAGACTATTTCAACGTCTACATATGTAAACCCTGGAAGCAAACAGTGATCCCAATATCAAATTTCAGGATTTAAGCTATATTCCTTCATTCGATATCTAATTTAGTAACATTTATCTCTTCATTCCAAGACAACAAGAGTTATCCAAAATTAGTACAGTTTAGTAATTTTTCGGCGTACATATCAACACCAGATACCAGTAGATACTCAATATCGAATTTTGGGATTCCAGATCTATCCTTTCTCCCAAAACAAAATTTAGTATTATTTAGTAATTTTCGAACAATTACAGTACACATTTGCAAGACGACCACCATTTATCAACGACAGATATCAACAGACACTTCACCCAATGCCCATTTTAATACCACCTAGTACTTTTCGAACAAATATGGTACACATTTCCAAAACCATCTTCATATCTTAACCACAGACACCAACAGTGGCATCTATATCAAATTTTAGATTTCAGCTGTATTCCTTCATTTAATTCCAAATTGGGTACTATTTAGTATTTTTCGCTCAATTGTAGTACAAATTTCCAAACCCATCTCCATATTTCGATTCCAGACACCAACAGAGACCTCAATATTAAATATATGGTTTCCAGCCCTATCCCTACACTACGCACTTTGTACTTTCCGAACAATAATAGTAGACATTTCC
Source organism: Musca domestica (assembly GCF_030504385.1). NCBI lineage: Eukaryota > Metazoa > Arthropoda > Insecta > Diptera > Muscidae > Musca > Musca domestica. Next base: position 29,524,363 of record NW_026712328.1, on the reverse strand, counting down.
GAAACTAGCTCCATATTTCAACACCAGATATCGACAGACCCTCAATGCCAAATTATGAGATTCCAGCTCTATCTCTTCACCCACTACCAAATTTAGTACCATTTAGAACTTTTGAAACAATTAAAGTATACATTTCTAAAACACAAATGGGGATCTTTATATACAATTTCAGGATTTCAGCTTTATTCCTACACTCAATACTAAATTTAGTACTATTTAGCACTTTTCGTACAATTGTAGAACACATTTCCAAAACCACTTCCATACCTCAAATCCAGTTACCAACAGAGACCTCAATATAATATTTGAGGATTCTAGGCCTATCTCTTCTCCAAAAACCAAATTAAGTACCATTTAGTACTTTTCATATTTCGCATTTCCAAACCACAGCCATCTGTAATCTAAATATCAAATTTCAGAATTTTATCTCTGTCCCTTCACCCAAGCTTCGCCCAAGCTGAATTTTGAAAGCCTCCACACCAGAGTTCTTCCGTATAATTTTTACCCTACAAGACTAACATTGGCGGTAAACTTTCTGTAGATCTGAAACTTTTTGACTAGAATAAAGATTCCCATAAGAAGAATACCCTATTATACCAAAACAAAAAACGTAATTCGCCCTTTCCAAATAAAAAAAAAGAAATATCGCCTCAAAATGTTTTTGCATTTTATTTTTAATGTCCAATGTCTGCGACCAAAATGGTTTGCGTGCCCAAGGCTTTAATACACCCTCCAGAATATTTTCGCGATAATATTCGGCATTTATTCTAATGCCACGGTCGATTTATACGATCGGAGAGCGACCATTGGCTGTTATGGCGGCCCACACCATCACCATGGCCGGCGCTTGAGTTCTGGTGGCCAACCGTAGGTGCACATTTCAGCAAGTAAACACGATCGTTTTGTTTGTTTACAAACTGCTGGACAACGAATGTGTTCTCATCGGAGAAAACCAAATTCGACAGTTTACAACTTTCGACCAAGAGAAGCAACTCCTTAACTCTTCTTTTAAATTCTTGCACTCTTTGGAATTTCAATGGCTTTACCCGGGGCTCATTTTTCAATGTTTGCCGAATGGAATATTGCCATGGGCCATTTTTCGAAGACTGCGACATCGGTCTGATGTTGATTGCAGTTTTTTTTATCTCACCCTGTGCATGCGATATCTTGAATGTCGGCATCGTATTTTCGTATTCGTGTATTTGTGATATCGCTGGAATTGAAAATGTTCTTATTTTATACAGAAAAGTTATGACCTAATAGTGCCGTTAAATATTATCTGATGACCATTCAAATTAGTGGGCTCCTTTTCAGCCCTAAACTCTAGCCCCATGTAAAATTCAGAGTCGATTGGTCTATAACTTTGTATAATTAAGATAGGTTCGAATCTACCTAGCAAATACACAAATATTGCCCGATGCCGCCGAATCCACCCATTTCGAAGTTTTCGCCGCATAAACTCTGTACTCAATAATAGTACCCCGTTAACTCGCTATTAAGTGGAGGTAGATTCAAATCTATCTTAATGGTCATTATAATTGTGACATCTAGAGCAACTACAAAATCAAGATTTTGTCTTCTTTTGGTCCATTTCTACACCTAAATATTTTGCGATCATTAAAAAAACAAGTAAAAAAGCTGTAAGTTCGGCCAGGCCGAACTTTGAATACCCTCCACCATTTGGTACGAATTCAACAATTTTCAAAAAAAAAAAAATAAAAAAATAAAAGGATTTTAAAATTCTGTTAAAATCGTGTAGCCGTATATTAGAGTCTATATGGCGACATGGACCTGCATAGGCAACTTTTGTCACAAGGCAACTTATATCACAATATTCAAATGCGAAACTTGAAAAAAATCTGTTCATAATGTAGCTAAAATCGTCGAATATAGGGAGGTACCATGGTGGTTATAAAACGTGGATCTGCACACAAAATTTTTTGTCATAGCCTGTTATATCGAACTTCACAAACTTCAAATGCGAAATTTGAAACAATTCCGGTAAATAGGTTCGCTAAAATCATGAAAATACCGAAGATCGGTGGTACCGTTATATGGGGGCTATACGAAGGCGTAGTCCTGCACAGACAATTTTCTGTGATAGGCTGTAGCATCCATTACGAACTTCAAATACTAAATTTGCAATAGTTCCGGTAAATAATGTCGCTAAAATCATCAAAATACTGAATATTGGGGGGTACCGTTATATGGGGGCTATACGAAGACGTAGGTAGACCTACATTGCCCATTTTCTGTTTTATGCTGTAGTATCTATTAAAAATTTTAAATACCAAATTTGAAACAATTCCGGTAAATAATGTAGCTAAAATCATCAAAATACCGAATATCGGGAGGTACAGTTATATGGGAGCTATCCGAAGACGTGGACCTATATGGCCCATTTTCAATACCAAAAGTCCTGCAGACATAGTACACATTTGAGTAAAATTTTATCAACCTACTTCATTTCGTTCGGAAGCTAGAGTGATTTCCACAGACGGACAGACGGACGGACATTGATAAATCGACATAGAATTTTATGCTGATCAAGAATATATATACTTTGTGGGGTCTAAAATGTATATTTCGAGGTGTTACAAACGGAATGACAAACTTAATATACCCTCCATACTATGGTGGAGGGTATAAAAACAATAGTCATTTATTACCTAACCTTAACCCCACCTAACATGGACAGACGGACAGGAAGATCTAGTTATAACGTCCCATGTCGTGGACTAATATTTCGAGGTGTTACATAATTGTTGATGCAATCAAACTAAGAATACCCCCAAAACATAGTGTTGTATGGTATACAAATTTGTGAAATTTATGTTTGTATGGCGAACTATTTATACCCTTTGCTATCTTCGAATTTAAATCCGTTTATCTCATAACCAATTTCAGCTTATTTTTTCATTGAGAGCTGAAAATTAATCTTAAGCTTCAGAAGATTAACACTTAAATTGTTTGCGATTGACATAAAAAAAACCTTACGTGATTAGCAATGTGATACAGAACCCCTTTTCTCCTTGAGGTAAATACGTTACATCCTGTGTGCAGTAACAATCCCTCTGCCAAATATGTTTTGTCAATGGAATTTTAACAGCTAATGTGATTGATGTCTTGACAATAGCTTGATTTGTCCAGTTTTGACAAACAAAGGCAAATATGAACCTATCTACCTACCTACCTAACATTGAGTATGCCATGAAGATATCCATTCAGAGGCATTCGCTTGGTATCCATATCCTTTTTTGTTTACCGAAACAATAAGAAATTAAATCAATTTAGGAAGAATAACAGGTTTCTAAAGTGTACCAACCAAGCAAGCAATCGGGCTGGGCGGCCAGGCAACCAACGGACCTCATCAGAGATAACTCAATCATTCTATGAACTTCTTGCAATGCAACAAAGCTCAGGAAGTAGGCACACACACAAACTCACACACACACACAGAGAGAAATGCACACTCACTCACATTGTTGTCCCCCGAGTATGGTGTTGCATTGCAAGTTTCTACTCGGTTCGTGCTGAACATGCAGTTTGCCTTGAAGGATTTGTCAATCAACCAAGCAATTGTCATGTTTGCAGTTGGATCAATCACATGAATGCTGGCGCTAACACACACACACACACAGTAGAACCCCATGATGTATGATAGATTGATGGTGTTGGTCTGATATACAACAAATGTGAGTGTGTGTGTATTTGTGTAATATCAAAAGATTCAAGTTCATTCACATTATTCTTTCCCACAGGCACTTTTTTCCCCTGCCCACCCCTCGTGCCACAACTCTTTTCCTGTTTTGGTTTCAGTATCGTCTTTGCTTCCGTTTCCGTTACGCTTCTTCTTCTACTTCTTCTGCTTCTGCTTCTCCGACGTTATTGCATTCATTCGGTCGTTTGCTCTCTCTCTCTCTCTCTCTCTTGCCGTCTGTCGGTGTGTATTATTTGTTTAAAAAATAACCTATCCCAACTTAATTTCATTTGATCCCCTTCTGATGTGTCAGTAACTTTGTTATTGTTTGTGTTTTGTTTAAGATTTAAGTTTGCGTTGCGGCTGTTGCAGTTTTCAGTTTTCATTACGCCCTACTCTCCTTGCTGCATTTGCACGAAAGGTATTATCATCCGGCTACGTTAGGCAAAGGCAGGAGTGGATGGCGACGACCAACATGCCAGCATAATGACACAACAATGGGTACTTAGTAAGGACGAGAAAGCTTCTTAGAACCATGAATGAATGAATGGAATGGAATGACGGGCTGGTTGGCTGACTGACTGTAGGAACAAACACACGAACAGACGCATGCAAGTATGACCGACAATCACACAGCAGAACCTGGCATATGAAAACGGCTATTCATGTCGATAAGCAATGACTTTCTACTCCAAACCGACCACCAAGCCTGCTGTGACCCCTTTGCATTCCTGCGGCTTTGTCTTTCTCTCTGCAAGGAAGTTTCTAACTGCCTGTACGTGGCTATAATGGAAATTGTTGTAAAGTTTTCGTACACAAACAATGTAACGAAGCTAATTTTGGGTTAGACCAAATCATGAATCCTCGAAAATTTCCTTTGATAATTGTAATATTCAGGAACAGGAATGATGACGCCATTTTGCCAAGTACATGTGGCCAGGAATATTAATGAACAACTCTGACATACAACGTGTTAAAGATAACAGCGATGAGTTTTGACATGCAGAATATTTCATAGCTTATTTGAAGGGGGTGGGGGGACAGAAGATACTTGGTTGTGGCAAGTGTGAGTGCTTCCATTCTTTTCTATTGAGTTAGGGGTTGCGTTAATTTTTATACCCTCCACCACTGCAAAATGAAAGGTGTAGCAGCATTCATTGAAAAATGTATTTAATATCCAAGGAAGTATGTTTATACTTGATCTGCGTGAAATTTTAGGGCGATTTAACCATGTCCCTTCGTCTTTTCTAATTCCAATAGCAACGAGATATGGAGCAAAAATTTTGCAAAGGGCTGTCGTTTTTCTTCAGTCAGGTTAAGTTCGAAGGTGGACTATATTAGTTCAAGGTAAGATAATACTTCAGAATATAGAAGTCTGTTTATTTTTTAATTCGTCCTATAATAGTACGAAAAGTACAAAATAATACCAATTATAGTACATTTATTGTTGAGACAAATTGAGGGAGCGCGAACGTACGTTTGTCAACGACGAACACAAAGGTGTACTAAAAAACATTTTAGAAAATTTTTCTAGATCTCGATAAAATTTGGCGAAGATATTTCTGAGGTATTTTCTGATATATTTTCACAAATATCGTTGTTACAGAGTCCATATTACGGTTGCGGATAAACAATATAAATGGAAGCTATGTCTATATCTTAACCGATCTCGATCATATTTGGCATCCTTATTTCCAGGCTTCATTTGGTCATATGTGCAAAATTCCATATTATTTGGGTTGATATTACATGTTTGGTGCACAATAAAAGGCAAATCGGATGAAGATGCAGGGTGAGATAAAAAAGCTGCCACAAAGTCAAACCCCACAATTTTTACATTTTTTTAATATTTGGCACGAATTATTGCCTTCACACGCTGCCCGAATGTTGCTCTGCGGTATTTTGATTCATTCCCGGCGAAGCGCTTGCTTGAGGTGATCAACACTTTTGGTACTTTTTAGTGCCAACCATGCTTTGCAAAATACTCCAGATATAATAGTCCAACGGATTGTTATCCGGAGATTTTGGTGGCCATTGTGAGCTGGAAATGAAGCGAGGAACCTCATTTTGTAACCATTATTGGGTGGCGCGTGCTGAGTCCAAGGTCTGCGGCCAAAATGTTTGCGTGCCCAAGGATAATATTCGGCATTTATTCTGCTTGAGTTCTGGTGACCAACCGAAGGTGCACATTTTCTTCTTCCAAGCGAAGCAACTCTTTAGCTCTTTTGAGTCTATTTTTTTTGTTGCGGTGTAAGTTCTTGAACTTTTTGGAATATCAATGGCTTTACCCCGAGCTCATTGTTCAATATTTGGCGAATGGAATATTGCGATATGTTCAGCTCACGAGTAATTTTTCGTCCACTGCGACGCGGGTTTCGATCAAGTAGCTTCTTTACTCTTCGAACCATTTCTGCTGATGTTGCTGTTTTCTTCCGTCCACTTCCTTGATGTCGGGCTACCCTATCAGTATCACGGTAACGAGTAATGGTACGAGACACAAAAGATTTATTCACATTTAAACGCTGGAGTGCTTTAACGATAGCTACTTGTAGTTTTCCAGCCAAATATAAAGAAATCTCACTATCACGCTTGAATTCCATCACGAATAACTTTTTTTCTGGAAAATTCTCATCAAAATGCTTTTGTACGCTTGTAAACAATATAATTAGTTGTCACTGGAATAATTTTAACAGCTGTCGGAAAAGTGGCTTAGAAATGACAGCAGTCTGAAGTTGGTTTCAGTTTTTTTATCTCATCCTGAATCCGCTGGTGTTGATCTAGAAATAAAACGGTAGCACTTGTTGAAAATCTCCAGCTACAAAGAGTGCCGAGTTGTTTCTTAAATCTTGCAAGGTACGATTTGGAGCTTCCAAAGACATCTCCTGGGGTACTGTCACTCATCCCAAATAATGATTTTGCATTTTTGGAGTACTTCACCCATTGACGTTTTTTTTTTTGTTCTCGGCCGAAAATTTATATAGGAGCTATATCCAGATGTGAACCGATTTCAACATGGTTTGACAAATTTATTTGTAGACCAAATTCCGTCACACATTCCAAATTTCATTGAAATTTCGTTTGCATTAAAAGCTTGAAATCGGTCGAGAAAATATATGTGAGCTATAATCAAGCTTCAACTGATTCAAATTCTGTAACGCATTCCAAATATTATTAAAATTTGAAGTACGCAGCTTGTTTAATACATGAAGTACGTGAAATCAGCCGAAAATATATATCTGAGCTATATCCAAACTTCAACCGATTTCAATATAATTTAACAAATAAATGTTAAGACCAAATTTCATTGAAATTTAAAAAACACAGCGTGTTTAATTTAATAAATTAATCAGTAAAATCTGTTGAAAAATGTATGGGAGCTATATCAAAACCTCACGCGATTTCAATATAATTTAAGAAATAAACTTCAAACTTAATTCCATCACACATTCCAATCTGTATTGGAATTTTACACACATAGCGTGTTTGGTGGATGAAATACCTTAAATCGACCTAAAATATATATGGGAGGTATATCCAAATCTGAACTGATTTCAATATCAGTCGACATATTTATTTTTCTACAAATTCCGTCACACATTCCAAATTTAAAGACTATATCTATAACCGATCAAAAGAAATTTGCATACAATATCTAAATTTTTTGGAGGTATCTCCGATCTTGATGATATATCTCCAGTTCCAAGTAGGATTTTAAAAATTTTTGTGTCCTATGTTACTTACATTTAGAGGATGACAGGATGTTATTAAGCAGAAAAAATGATTTATTCTATTCGAATCATACAATTTTTTCAATACCTTAATTGCAAAAATTGTATTTTTCAGAAAAACTTTGAACAAACTTCATTATACCCTCAGCCATATGGCTACAGAGGGTATATATCATTTGATAGGGTCAAAACGTGCCTAGTCGAAATAACGGTTTCAGGCCCTAGGTCTCTTTGGACCAAATCCGTTTCAGAACATTTGAAGTCGATCTACCGACGTCCGTTTGTCCGTCCGTCTGTCTGTCTGTCTGGCTGGTGCGCACGATAACTCTCGATGGAAGTATCCGATTTGATCCAAACTTGGTACATCGTAATATTTTTGTCAAACTTAGATCGAGTTCGGAGATGGGCGATACCGGTCCACTCCTTCTGGAACCTCCCGCACAAAATGTCTAAATTTTCAAAAAAACGAATTTATTGCACAGAAAGAGAAAGGATAATCCGATTTTGCTCCACCTTAGCGAATCTTAATATTTGCGTCAGTGCTACGTCAGGTGCGAAAATGGTCAATATCGGTCCACTTCATTAATTACCTCCCCCACAAACGGTAAAATTTTGAATAACTACAACTCTTATAAAGTTTGATTTAAGAGTCAGATTGTCTTCAATTTTCACGCATAGCAATAATTTTATTAGCCCATGGTTTGGTGCCAAGATGGAATACATCAGTCCACTCCTTCTGATACCTCCCCCACAAATGGTAGAAATTTTCAAAAAAAAATATATTTTTTTTCTGCAGAGAAAGAGAAGCAATAATTCGATTTTGCTCCAAGTTTGCAAACCTTAAAATTTGCACCAGTCCTAGGTCAGGTGCAAAAAATTAATAACATCGGTCCACTCCATCAAGTGCCTCCCCCACAAAGGGTAAAAATTTTGAATAATTGTAACTCTTATAAAATGTGATGTAAGATCCGACTGTCTTCAAATAATATTTTTTTAAACCTAAGATCTGGTGTTAAAATGGAATATATCATTCCCTTCTGGTATTTTGAATATCCATTAAGCTATAAAACGCGAAATTAACACCCGATTCCATTCATACTTGGCACATCTGAATATTTCTATCAACACAGGATCTGTTATAAAAACGGTAAAGATCGGACCATTCCTTCTGGTACCTCCCCCACAAAGGGTCAAATTTTCGAATAACCAAAACTTTTATAAAATCCGAAATAAGCATCAGGTTCTCTTTATATTTTGCACATCTCATTTTTTGTCACTAACAAAAGATCCGTTGTGAAGATGGGATATATCGGTCCACTCCTTCTAGTACCTCTCTCTCTCTCTCAACCGCTTAAAGAAAGCGAGATAAGCATTCAAATCTTCTCAAATTTCAAACATACAAACATTTTTGCTAATACAATATCAGTTGTGCAGATGAAATATATCTGTGAATCCCTCTGGTACCTCATTCTCATACTTTTATCAACCATAGCGTGAGAAACGAGTCAGCGATTCTTTACAACTTACTATATCTAAATATATCTCGAAAGTGCTATTATTGGCCCATTCCTCCTTAAGGGTTAAACATTTGAATAATCATAACAGATGTCAAAATATTTTTAAGTAATCGTATATTGGCTGAGGGTATACATCTGTCGGCAAAACCGACAGAGAGCCTGTTTAGTATAGTTTTATCTATTACAAAAAGTTTATTTTTGTGAGTACTAATAATGCAGCTTGTTTGGATAAGACCTACTCTTTCCAACTTCCGTTTTCTTAAATTACTCCAACTAATCCTTTCTACTGCGAGTCCCTTCCAAAGTTTTCGCAATAAAACTATTTTCCTTTTTAACGAATTCAGTAATTTATAGATTAAGCAGTTACCGTGCCTCTATTCAGCCTTGTCTCCTGGCACTGTCATTAGCGTTCGTTTTATTTAAAGGTTTGCCTGGCCTTTCTTGCCAGCCAACTGAAATGGGTGTGTTTCTTACGCTAATGACCTCAGTTCTAAAACTAAAATAAATCACAAATTCTTGGCCAACTAAATTCATACATTTACTGTTGTTGTTGTTTTTGTTGGGTTTTTCCAAACTCCATTAAATTGAGATTTATTAAGTAAAAAAGTTTCTTTTATGAAGCTTTCAATGGAAAGACTGACTGACTTCTTTGTGTCTTGTGCTCAGGCACTGAGTTTGTAACCCGTTTTTTCCGGGAATCAAAAGATTTACTCAGAATAACAAACGTATTAGTCGAAAGCGTAAACAGTGGCAGAATAAATAGCAACAGAGCATTAGCGGCAGCAGCAGCAGCCAAAGTCAGCCTACAAAGGGTTGTGAGCTAAATGCACGGTCACACCACCACTGCACCACTTATCTAAAATAATGGCAGTGCCATCTACAGACATAATTATGCATTAGCATATCAGCCCGTATAGGATGAAGACCTACTTTCGAGAGTACATAAATCCAGAATCTCGAGAGTGAATCGAAAAAACAAAAAAAAAACGAGAAAAAAAAACTGAAATCCAAACATAAAACACTCGTTTGTATAAACACACCGAGTCTATTTAAAGCGTCCTACTATTTATTCATCCAACAAGCCTGTCAGTTAGTCAGCCAGACATCCAGTCAACCCGACAGCCCGCCAGCCACCCAAAAACCATTCAGTCATGCATTCTGGGAAGTTGCATTCAATGCTCTTCAAAAGAATAAATATTTTTGATTTTAAGTTGTAGTAGCTTTTGTTGTTGTTCTCGACATATTTCTTTTTTTAGAAACATTGAGAGAAATAAACAAAAAAATGCAAACGACATAAACCCAGACACTTGAATTATGAAAATGTTCGAATCAATAATGTCCCTATTTCGTAATGTTAGGTACCGGAAAAGTGATGTGGCCTTGAAGCTGGGTTTTATGATAGTTTAGTTATGGTTTTTTTTATTTAAAGTGATCAACTAAATTTACCACAAATATATAAAACAAGTAAAAAAGCAATAAGTTCGGCCGGGCCAAACTTTCAGTACCCTCCACCATTTGCAAAGAATTTGGAAATTTTTAAAAAATGAAATCCTTAAAAAATTCTGTTAAAATTTTAAAAATACCTAATATCGGAAGGTGCCGATATATGGGGGATATACGATATTGTGGACCTATATAGACAAATCTATGTCTGGGGGTAAAGTACTCACAAAGAACTCCTTGTGTAGAATTTCGGACAAGTCCGTTTAAAAATGTGGCTAAAATCATCAAAATACCGAATATCGGGGGGTACCGTTATATGGGGCTATACGATATCGTGGGCATATATAAATAATTCTTTTCTAAGAAATAAAGTAACCACAAGGAACTCCTTGTGTGGATTTTCAGAGAATTCCGTTGAAAATTGTGGCTAAAATCATCAAACTACCGAATATCGGGGGATACCGTTGTATGGGGGCTATACGATATCGTGGACCTATATAGACAATTCTCTTTCAGGGAGTAAAGTGGTCATAGGGAACTCCTTGTGTGGTTTTTCAAAAAGTTCCGTTGAAAAATGTATCTAAAATCGTCGAAATGCCGAATATCGGGGGGTACCGTTATATGCGGGCTATACGATATCGTGGACCTATATAGACAATTCTCTTTCAGGGGATAGAGTACTCAGAAGGGACTCCTTGTGTGGAATTTTAGACAATTCCATTAAAAAATGTGGCTAAAATCGTCAAAATACCGAATATCTGGGGGTATCGTTATATGGGGGCTATACGATATCGTGGACCAATATAAACAATTCTTTTTCAGGGGGTAAATTACTCAGAAGGCACTCCTTGTGTGGAATTTAAGACAATTCCATTAAAAAATGTGGCTAAAATGATAAAAATACCTATAATCGGGGGGTACCGTTATATAGGGGCTATACGATAGCGTGGACCGATATAGCCCATCTTCGAACTTGATCTGCCTTCGATGAGTTACAAACGGAATGACGAAATTAATATACCCTCCATACTATGTATGGTGGAGGGTATAAAAACGAACAACTAGTGGATCATGACATATTTACATCCTCAGCCTAGAGAGAGGATGCAGAAAATGTGCCTCATCAAAATTACAGTTTTAGATTCTGGAACAAAATCAGTTTTATGGCAGTTAGATTTGATGCCCTTCCGAATGAAATATCCTAAATTGTGATTGTTTAGCTAATATGTTTTCGGCAACACAGCTTTAAACAGCTCAATCACATTTCGTGCTTTGTTTCACTGTCAAACATCTTCATTTTGGTCTATAATTTAAACATAAATTGTCTTTCAAACGAAAAACGCCTACATATCATTGAGTTTCAATTGTTGGATATTTAACCACCAAAAAACGCGGAACATTTTGGGAAAGGATTTAGGTGCCAACTTATTCAAAATACAGCTCGTGAAAAAATTGAAGTTTTGGTAAATGGAATTTTGAAAACTTGGGCGAAAATCAGTTTTTTATCGAATTATTGTGTTCAGCGACGAAGCTCATATTTGGCTCAATGGGTACGTAAATAAGCAGAATTGTCGATTTGGGGGTAAAGAGCGGCCAGAACCATTGAAACGGTGCAAATGCATTGAGAAGTCACAGTTTGACTGGACTGGTTGCATCATTGGGCCGTACTTCTTCAAAGATGCTGCGAATCACCAACTGTTTTGCCAGTCATGTAAAAGCTTTACTTTCATGACATGTGGCCACACGGCGCACGTAACTTGGACTTATTTGTAGGCAATAAATGTTGACAGAACTCTCAATAATGTATTGTTACGTCAATGCTACATAAAAATCTTAAATGGTTTAGCCTAAGAACCTGATCTTGATCTACAATCCGAGTACTATCAAATCCAGCGGACGGAAATTATTCGAAATAAAAAAAGTTTTTCATATACCGAAATTTATGATATTTCTAATGGCTTATATTAACTATACAAACTTCGTTTAATAAGATACTCACAATGAAACTTTGTCTAACATATTTCTTGCTTTGACACTTTATCAAAAAAATGCATCTAGAGAGATTATGTGTTTACTTAGCATCAAAAAACGTAAAAATATAATTTTCGCAGATTTCGAATACAATTTTCTTAAAAAAAAACTATCATACCTAAATATATGCCTTATTCTGAGATTTTTAGAGATTTTTTGTAGAATATTTCTTCTTTTCATATTTTCTGACTAGAGTAAAATTTTATGTTACTTTCATACATCAACATGAAATAACGGGTCGGGCCGAACTTTGAATACCCACCACCATTTGGAACGAATTTGAAAATTTTCAAAAAAAAAAAATAACATCCGCAAAAAATCTGTTAAAATCTTAAAAATACCGAATATAGCCGCTTTATTGGGATCTATACGAAGACGTGGACTTGCATAGACAACTTTTGTCATAAGCCATTACGATATTCAAATACGAAACTTAAAAAAAAATCAGTGAATAATATAGCTAAGATCATCAAAATACGGAATATCCTCAACTGTTCCATTACGAACTCTAAATACGAAATTTGAAACAACTCCGGTTAGTAATGTCACTAAAATAAAATACCGAAAATTGGGAGGTATTGATGTATGGGGCCTATACGAAGATGTGGGCCTGCATTCGCATTTTTTTTGTCATAGGATGTAGCACCCATTACGAATTCTAAATACGAAATTTGAAACAACTCCGGTGAACAATGAACCTAAAATCGTCAAAATATCGAAATTTGGGGGGGTGTATCACTGTATGTGGGCTGTACGATACCGTGGTTCTATATAGAAATTTCTCTTCCAGGGATTAAAGTGTTTGAAAAGAATTATTAGTAGTAGGGATTTTTTAGACAATTCCATTGAAAAAGTAGCTAAAATTATCAAAATTCCCAATATATAAAGAGGTGCCGTTAAATGGGAAATATACGATATCGTGGACCTATGTAGATAATTATCTTCCAGGAGGTAAAGTACTCAGATGAAACTCCTTTTGTGGATTTTAAGAAAATTTCATTTAAAAATTTGGCATTTCATCAAAATGCGGAATATCGGGGGTATCGTTATATGGGGACTATACCATATCGTGGCCCTACCTGCAGACAAAAGAGGCTTTAATAAATATCAATTCCTTCTATGTCTGTGCTTTTGACGAGTTCTGGGACCTGTAGTAAAATTTTGTGGAAATTTAGAATATTCTCGTTTAAAAGAATGTTTAACCATGTTTAAAAAAAAAAACAAGTAAAAAACAGTTAAGTTCGGCGGGGCCGAAAATTTGATACCCACCATCATTAGGGAAGAAATTAATTTTTATATAGTATATATATATCGAATATATTCATTTAAAATGCCGAATTTGGAAAAAAATATAATCTAAATAGATTCATTATGGCAAGATGATTACTGGTTATTAAGGCTACCGTAAAATGAATCAAGAAACCTATTAACATCTCAATATGTTGGCTATTATTACGAACAACCCATATCTGAAAAATTTGAATAAATTCATCAAAATATCGAAAATCGAGAGGTACCATTATATAGAAGTGAGTTAATACATGGACATATATTGACAATTTTCAGTTAGGCGGAGATAATTCCAGAAAAAAATTATCAAAATCAACCGTTGGCCTATAGGGTAAGTGCGCCTAAGTTCGGCATGTCCCAGCAGTCGGCAGTTTTGAAATTTAAACTAAAATAAGCTCCGATCATTTATTACGAGAGAATAACGGTTTTCGTCAGTGAGAGTCTTCCAACGCGTGCGTAAAAATGGCCAATATAAGTCCTAATGATCTGAATTTTGCTACATCTCACCCAATTCAGTCTAGAAGCAAGCACATAAAATTTGGGATTAAGTCCCCCACATGCGTAAAATCGGGTACCACACCAGAACGATGTGTGGTACCGGACATCAGATACTGCTCTAAAATACCACTATCAAATTTTATCAAGATCGGATCAGATTAGCCTATGCACCAAATGGCCTATGTAGGTCCAATGTTCCTACATTTTGGTACATCCGACCGAATTAAGTCTTAAGGCAAGTACATCAAATTTGGAGAAAATCGGTACAGATATAGCCATAGCTCCGATATATATGTTTCATCCAATTTGTTGTTGAAATCCGTCATATTCGTAATATGCATTCGATAACACTGATATTTGGTAACTGATATCTTATAGAGCTCAGAAATACCTTTTTCCAAATTTTATCGAGAACGACTAAGATTTGGATATAGCACCCATATATATCCTTAATCCGTTTTCAGGTTTATTGTGCAAGTAATGGCTAATATCAGTCCAAGTATTGTGAATTTCGGGACGTACGTTTTCATAACATTTAACTCGGATCCAATATATGTTTTTGTAATATAATCCTTCTCGAAGTGATATCTAGCGCTCTAAAGCAATGTTATTTGGTATAAAAGATTAAAATGTGTTCTTCAAAATAAATAAATAAATTCCCTCTGAAACCAAAATATATATATATATATATATATATATATATATATATATATATATATATATATATATATATATACTCCATGAAGAACCATTATTGCTACATGAAGACCTATTTACACATTATTGTGAGATCATAAGAGCCTATTAAGAACTTCACACAACGGATTCCAGACAAAACCATTGAAAAACTTGTCTGAAAACATAAAAATACTGATTATCTGGGGGTACCGTTATATTGGGTCTGGACGATATCGTGGAACTAATTTGACAGTTTTTTTCCAAGCCATCAAGATACGGAATATCGGGAGGTACCGCTATGGGGGCTATACGATATTGAGGGCCTCTCTATTTACATTTCTCTTTCAGTTTGTAAAGCACCCACAAATAACTTTATGTGTAGAAACTTAAACCAAACCTTTACTTCAGCTATGCTAAAAATTTGGCGATATTGCGAATACAGGGTGAGATAAAAAGAACTGCAACAAAGTTATAAGCCATAATTTTTACAGTTATTTTTAATTGAATGAAAGCAAAACATGTCGGAAATACAGGGTTGCCCATATTCGACGGACCCATGACTCTTTGGACCCATTCCAATCGACGAGGCTTGTCTGCAGGCAACATCCTTTGCGTCAATTGAATTTTGTACGGGAACCAATGCAAATCAATGCGAACACTCCGTTGTAAAGTGGACCGAGCCATGCCCAACTGCTGAGAACGGCGTTTTTGGGATGTTCTTGGGGACCTCTCAACACTGGCTCGTACGGCAGCGATATTCTCGGCCGATCGCCTTGGTCGACTTTTATATGGCCTCTTCGGATTAGAAAGAGCCTTACCAGTCGAAAATTTTTCGTATAAACGCTAAATGGTGTTCTTAGAAGGCGCACTTCTCACATTTTTTAATGTTTTAAAAGCACGTTGAGTTTTCACAATTGACTTCTTCTGTTGAATGTAAATTTCAGAGCGCTCGAGTGGCGTGTATTGGTTCATGGTAAAAATCTGCTTGGACTGACGCTTCAAACGCGGTATGTCATTAAGCGATGTGACATCTCTGTCAAAAGTTATGGCGTTGCCAGATGGGTCCATCGAATATGGACAACCCTGTAGCATCAAATTTTAGAATAAGTTTAGATTTGTTCGAAGTGGTCACCTTTGCCACAAATTATTGCCTTCAAACGGCCAATGAAACCATGACACACTTCCCGAATGCTGCTCTGTGATATTTTGGCCCATTCCTGGGGAAGAGTTTGCTTGAGGTGATCGACGCTTTGGTATTTTTTAGTGCCAACCTTGCTTTTCAATATACTCCAGACACAGTAGTTCAACGGATTGGTATCCGGAGGTTTTGGTGGCCAATTTGCATTGGAAATGAAGCGAGGAACCTCTTTTTATAACCATTCTTGGGTGGCGCGTGCTTAGTCCTGTAGGAATGTCCCAGGTCTGCGACCAAAATGTTGCAACGCTACCAGTATCGCGGTAACGCGCGATGTTACGAGACACAAAAGATTTATTAACATTTAAATGCTGGAGTGCTATAACGATAGCACCTTGTGGTTTTTTAGCCAAATATAAAGAAATCACACTATCACGCTTTAATTTCATCACGAATAAATTATTTTTCTGAAAAACTCTCCCTAAAATGCTTTTGTACGCTTGTAAACAATATAATGATTAATGGAATAATTTTAACAGCTGTCGGACGAGTGGCTTAGAAATGACAGCAATCTGAAGTTTGTTGCAGTTGTTTTATCTCACCCCTAAATAAGGGTAACATCTGGGCAGGGTTCTACGACATTATTTCAAGCAGGAAATCTTCCAAAATGGATTTGGCATAAGGGGGCATAAGGGGGCTTGTTTCAAATTTAGTATTAGAAGTTCGTAATGGATACTACAGCCTATGATAGAAAGTTGTCTATACATGTCCAGGTCTTCGTATAGGTCCCTTATATCTGTATCTCCCTATATTCGGTATTTTTAGGATTTTATGTACAATACTCACCGAAATTGTTTGAGATGTCGTATTTGAAGTTCGTACTGGATGCTATAGGCTTTAACAGAAAATTGTCTATGTGGCATTAAGTTTTTTCTTGCACCTGAGGCCACCGAGTGTATCGGCTGCTGTAATATCGTGACCGTAAACCCTTATCTATTTGGTCACAAATTAGCAATTGTTGTTAGCTTGACAATTAAGTGTGAGGGTGATTTTATATTCAGTGCTGTTTTTAGTATATATTTTAAAATTAAAGAAGTGAAACCAAACCAAGTCCAACATATACTGATTTTGTTTTATTCCGACTCCATAACGAACTCCTTCAGTTCCTACTTGATCCATTTTTTTTTTTTGTACTCTCAACCCAGCAAACTATTTACAAATGAGTGGAAAACTTCAGTCTCTTAAGAATAATTATTTTTCCACTAAAGAAAAGTTACAATTGTTTTTTTTTTTTTTTTTTTTTTTTTTTTTTTGAGGTAAAAGTTTGCGATATGCCAATTTGCACATTCAACATCTGAGACCTAGATAGTTTATATTTTCTATGATGCCATAATTTGGAGCAGTTAAGTGGAATTAAGAAAATATGTTTTCGTCTTCAATTGTTCGGCTGATGTCGGTGTTAAGAAACAGTTTTTAATTAAGGCAATAAAATGCTTATACACTCCTTGTTGAAGGCATAAATAGAATGCTACTTAGCAACCCTGCAGCCATGCCACCTTCTTTGGCTGTATTAATGACTGGGTACCTCAATAGCATTGCCGTCATAGCCGCCATCACCGCCGTCAACATCAGTATTGGCTTCCACCCACTACTGAAAGCAGGCAGGCCCTGTGCCAATTGTGGCGACCAAGCCTGTACGTATGAAATATGTTTGGCATGGAGGATGCTTTGAGCTCTCGATAGCCTTATGAACAGCAGCGGCAACAGCAACAGTAGAGGTAGGCAGATTTGCTATGTCTGGCCTGGTGGGGCTTGCGGAAGGCAGTTTATGCAATGTATGTATGCATGTGAGGCTCGTTTTTTGTTTCTTTAACTTAAGTTGGCCTCAATTAGTTTTCCATGCAAATTGTTTGTTTTTCATTCGGATTTTTTCCTTTCACTCCGTCTCTCACACCCCCCTTCTCATTCACATTCTCTCTTAATTCATGTTATCGTCGTCATCATCATCATCCTCCTCATCCATATATGCTTCTCGCATTAATGGAATGCCTTAACAAATTGAGCGTAAATAAAAGTTACTTTTGTTGCTGGGCCTAAAGATAGTGTCGAACATGTGAACATTTAAACTGATCGAACGATATGTTGTATTGGCACATTTTGTTGGTTATGGGAATCCTAGTTAGATTGAAACAAAATTGATTTTCTGCTTGAGTTAGGCATAAGCTTTTGTGTAGATTTGAATAAATTTCCGGATTTATAGGTACATCTGGGTGTACACAACGTTTTTCAGGAAACATTATGCTGTCGGAGAGGGGAAATAAATTCTAATTGCAAATTGTTTGATAGAATGTCAGTAGTCATCCAGTTTCAAAAAGCAATCTTTTGGTTAAAACTGATTTCAAATTTATCTAATCAAATTTTACAGGGAAACCGTTGCTAATGACGGAATTGATTATAAATTCATTTATGAAGACTTCCAAGAAACTTAATGTATACCAACAATTTTCAAGGAGGAAAAGCGTTTCTTTTTAAGTAAATTTTTCTCTTAGATACTGAGAAGGGTATTTGTGAGTTACCTTATATGGCTTTTCGGGTACTCCTTACATAGAATTGTCAATAAATATCTCCCTTGCGAAAAGTCTATATTGGTAGAAATTGTACTTCAAGTAGGAAACTATTCAATTGACCAACAATTAAATTCGACTTTCATCCTGGGTCTTTTTTATAAGTTCACACAATTTTGAGACAGGACTAAAGCCCGGAAACAACACTAGTGTGATCTTCATCACCACATAGTGGTAAGGGTATTATGTCTTTGTGCATTTGTTTGTAACATGGAGAAGGAAGTGAGATAGACCCATAGTTATTTTTGAGGATCACTTTCCGAGTTGATTTATGCATGTCAGTCCGTCTGTCCGTCTGTCCATGTATTCTTGTGAATAAAATGCAGGTCGTATTTATTATCCGATTGAGATGAAATTTTGCACATATCATTTGTTTGGCCCTAGGACGAACCCAATTGAAATTGGAGATAATCGGTCAAAATTTAGATATATATACACTGGTGGCCAAAACTAAAGCAACTTAAATCGCAAAGACAATAAATGCCCTGTAACTTTTACAAAAATGAACAAATCGTAATTATTTTTCCAGTTTCAAATGAGGGGTTTAATTCACTTTTAAGAAACTAAAAATAAAAATACAAAAATAATTTTGAACGAAAAATAATATGTGGAAAACTAAAATGACCCAATTTTTTGCTTGGTCAAAACTAAAGCAACTTTTGATTTTTTTTTAAATAATTAAATTTTGGCTAGTAGTCGATAGCATAACCATTATTTTTGATAGCAGCTGCACACCTACGAGGCATTGAATCTATAACACGCTCAATTTGATCCTGGGTGTGCTTTCCCAGCCACCCCGAATTCTTTAGAAAATGTTGTGCTTATTTATTTCCGAATCTCGCTTGATCTTCCCATCTACGATACTCCAAAGGTTTTCTATGGAGTTTAGGTCAGGTGATTGTGCCGGCCATAACAAAACATCAATTTTTGACTCCCGCAACCAATATTTGACAAGTTTCGATACAAGTTTCGGATCATTGTAATGCTGAAACACCCAAATCAACCGAATATTTTACTCAGCGTAAGGGAACAACGTGATGTCCAACACATATTTGTAAACAAACCGATACACAACTTCCTCTATTTTATGGATAGACCCAAGTCCATAAAAAGAAAAACAGCGCCACGCCATTTTTGACCCTCCCTCATGCTTCAATGTACCTTTGCAACACTGCGGCTTGAGTCCTTCAATTTTTGGCCTCCCATCCCAGAAATAAGGTTTTTTCCATTGAGCTTGATTCCACTTAATATTATCGTTTTCGAAAGCCTTTTTGATTTTTTTTAGATATAAATGGTTTTTTGATGTTTTACGGGCATGCATACCAGCTGCCACTACTCGTCTACGCACTGATCTCGAGCTTATATCCAATGATTGCTCTCTCACCAATCCAGTTGAACTCTTAAATAGTTGTTTTTATACCCTCCACCAAAAAAGGTATGGAGGGTATATTAACTTTGTCATTCCGTTTGTAACTCATCGAAATAATCATGTCAGACCCAACAAAGTATATATATTCTTGATCAGCGTAAAATTCTAAATTTCTAAAATTAGCCCTGTCCGTCCGTCTGTCCGTCTGTTGTAATCACGCTACAGTCTAAACGAATTAAGATAGGAAGCTAAAATTTTTCACAGATCTCTCTTTTGTCTGCAGGCAGGTGAAGTTCGAAGATGGGCTATATCGGTCCACGATATCGTATAGCCCCCATATAACGGTACCCCCCGATATTCGGTATTTTGATGATTTTACCCACATTTTTCAACGGAATTGTCTGAAAATCCACACAAGGAGTTCCTTGTGGGTACTTTATACCTTGGCAGAGAATTGTCCATATACGTCCACGATATCGTATAGCCCCCATGTAACGGTACCTCCCGATATTCGGTATTTTGATGATTTTACCCACATTTTTCCACGGAATTGTCTGAAAATCCACAGAAGGAGTTCATTGTGGGTACCTTTTACCTCGGCAGAGAATTATTTATATAGGTCCACAATATCGTATAGCCCCCATATAACGGTACCCCCCGATATTCGATGGTTTGATGATTTTACCCACATTTTTAAACGGAATTGTCTGAAAATCCACACAAGGAGTTCCCTGTGGGTACTTTATACCTCGGCAGAGAATTATCTATATAGGTCCACAATATCGTATAGCCCCCATATAACGGTACCCCCCGATATTCGGTATTTTGATGATTTTACCCACATTTTTCAACGGAATTGTCTGAAAATCCACACAAAGAGTTCCTTGTGGGTATTTTATACCTCGGCAGAGAATTATCTATATAGGTCAACAATATCGTATAGCCCCCATATAACGGTACCCCCCGATATTCGATATTTTGATGATTTTACCCACATTTTTCAACGGAATTGTCTGAAAATCCACACAAGGAGTTCCTTGTGGGTACTTTATACCTCGCCAGAGAATTATTTTTATAGGTCCCCAATATCGTATAGCCCCCATATAACGGTACCCCCGATATTTGGTATTTTGATGATTTTACCCACATTTTTCAACGGAATTTTCTAAAAATCCACAAAAGGAGTCCCTTGTGGGCATTTTACCTCCTCAAAATGAAGTGGGTATATAGGTCCACGATATCGTATATCCCCCATATAATGTCTATGGAATTGTCTTAAAATCAACACAAGTAGTTCCTTGTGAGTACTTCACCCCCTGAGAGAGAATTGTCTATACAGGTCCACGATATCGTATATCCCCTATATAACGGTACCTCCCAATATTTGGTATTTTATGATTTGACCCACATTTTTCATCGGAATTGTCTGAAAATCAACACAAGGAGTTCCTTGTGGGTACTTTATACCTCGGCAGAGAATTATCTATATAGATCCACGATATTGTATAGCCCTCATATAACGGTACCCCCGATATTCGGTATTTTGATGTTTTTGGCCGTATTTTTCAACAGAATGGTCACAAGGGGTTCTTTGTGAGCACTTTATCCACCGACAGGGAATTCTCTATATAGGTTAACGATAACGTATAGCTCCCATATAACGGTACCCCGCGATATTCGGTATTTTGATGATTTTAGCCACATTTTCAAATCGTATTGTCTGAAAATCCACACACGGAGTTCCTTGTGAGTACTTTACACGCAGACATAGATTTGTCTTTATAGGTCCACAATATCGTATATCCCCCCATATATCGGCACCTTCCTATATTAGATATTTTAAGGATTTTAAAAGAATTTTTATTGGATTTTATTTCTTTGAAAATTTTCTAATTCGTTCCAAATGGTGGAGGGTATTCAAAGTTCGGCCCGGCCGAACTTACTGCTTTTTTACTTGTTTATTTCTCTCGCAATTTGTGGATCAGTACGGGCTGAAGTTTTTCACGGCCTTCATCCGTTATAGACTCTTACTACTGATCCAGTTTCAAAAAACCGATTTAGTATACAGAAATAATTATGAAATCACAGAAATATTTATGAAATATTTCTCGGAAATCATTTTTTTTTGATATGTTGTTTTGATAGTCACTGATAATTTGCTGTTTTATTCAGGTACTGTATTTGCTTCTAGCCATTTTTAAAATCTTTTTGGGCAGTACTTAAAAAACGAAAAGAAAAACACATACTGTTGTAAAAAACTTCTCAAAAAGGATTTATGACAAGCGAAATTGTCGAAGGAAGCAAAAAGCGATAAATATCACAGTAAAAACAACTGAAATTGCAGCGGTTATATGAATGTACAACAGAGTTGCTTCTGTTTTGTCCAAGCCAAAATCGGGCTAATTGACTTTACCAAACATTATTTTTTATATAAAAATAAATTTTGGTTTTATGTTTTAGGTTTTTAAAAAGTGAATAAAGTACCTAATTTAAAACAAGAAAAACTTTATCATTTTCTTATTTTTTTTAAAAAGTTACGGGGCATTCATTCTCCTTGTAATTTCAGTTGCTTTAGTTTTGGCCACCAGTGTATATAAGTTCATCCGATTTGCCTTTCATTGTGCACCAAACGTGTAATGTCAGCCCGAATAGTATGGGATTTTGCACGTGCAACCAAATTAGGCCTAAAAATAATTATGACGAATTTCATCGAAATCGGTTCAGATATAGCTATAGCTCCCATATATATTGCTCATCCGATTTGGTAATTTGGTTCTCCGCAGCCGTAATATGCACTCTGTAACAACAAAATTTGGGCAAATATATCAAATGTAGCTCAGAAATACATTTGCTAAATTTTATCGAGATCGGTTAAGATTTGGATATATCTCCCTTATATAACTTCGTCCGATTTACCTTATATTTTATTAGGCCTGAAAATAAGTATGCCAAATTTGATCGAAATCGGTTCAGATATAGCTATAGCTCCCATATATATTATTCATCCGATTTGTTATTTTTGTCCTCCGCAGCCGTAATATGCACTCTGTAACAACAATATTTGGGGAAATATATAAAATGCAGCTCAGAAATATCTTTGCCAAATTTCATCGAGATCGGTTCAGATTTGGATATAGCTCCCATTTATATCTTTATCTGATTTCAAATTAATTTTGCACCAAATGGGCAATACCAGTCCGAATTTAAAAGATACAAATGCTTCGGCATATTTAGTCCTTTGAACTTTAAATTATAATTATCATCATAGCGTGTATGTTTTTTAATTCTCCCATAAAAACTTTTGTTATGTTATGTGGAGCTCTACTAAATTAGCAAAGTGGTGCAGGGTATCAAAAAGTCGGCCCGTCCGACTTTAGGACTTTCTTTACTGGTTTTTATTTTAAGTTTTCGAGTAGATAATACCCATTTTGGTGACATTTAATAACGACAACAGAGTTCCTAAAATTGTCCGTTTTCAAAACTATTTGTACTTTTTTTAGTAGAAACTTTTAAATCATTTAGTACCAAGACACGTTCATACAGATTTACCATTGGTAAAAAATTATGAAATTGTTAATATTTTACAGATATAACCAGTAAGAAAAGGTAAAAAGTCGGGCGGGTCGACTATATGATACCCTACACCACTATGCGTATTTTGTAGAGCTCTCGTAACAAAAAAAATTTATATTGGCAATTTATGTGAAGTGGATCATACCAACTATGAAAGATTAAAAGAAACATATATATAGGACCTATTACTATATCTGAACCACTTGCTTTTAGAAAGTGCCAAAATTCAGTCCATTTGGCCTAATATTAGTCATTTGGTGCACAGTAGAACTGATATCGGATAAATATATATATATATTGGAGCTATATCCAAATTTGAATTTGAACCAACTATGAAAGACTAAAAGACTAAATATGCCGAGCATTTGTATATTTTAAATTCGGACTTGTATTGCCCATTTGATATATATGGGAGTTATATCCAAATCTGAACCGATCTCGATAAAATTTGGCAAAGATATTTCTGCTGTATTTCATATACTTCCCTGAATATCGTTGTTACGGAGTGCATATTACGGTAGTGGGTAACAAATATAACAAATCGGATGAATAATATATATGGAAGCTATAGCTATATCTGAACCGATCTTCACCAAATTTGACATGATGGCTTCTAGACAAATATTAGACGTTTGGTGCACAATAAAAGGTAAATCGGACGAAGTTATATATGGGAGATATATCCAAATCCGAACCGATGTCGATAACATTTAGCAAAAGTATTTCTGAGCAGTAGTTGATAGATTTCCCCATATATTGTTGTAACAGAGTGCATATTACGGCTGCGGAGGACTAAAATAACAAATCGGATGAACAATATATATGGGAGCTATAGCTATATCTGAACCGATTTCGATCAAATTTGGCATACTTATTTTCAGGGTTGTAATTTGGTTGTATGTGCAAAATTCCATACTATTCGGGCTGATATTACACGTTTGGTGCACAATAAAAGGCAAATCGGGTCTATCTCGTTTCCTTTTGCCTATTACAAACAAATGCACAAAGACATAATACCCTGACCAACTTGTGGTGTATGCTATAAAAATGTATGTAATATGGACCGATACTACATATATGGTGGATAAAAACCATAAAATTAGATAAAGATGTATATCGAAGGTATATAAAAATCTGAACCGATCTCGATAAAATTTTGAAGAGGTACTTTCGAACTGTATTTGATTTTCGGTATCAAATATCATTATTGTAGGGTGCATATTATGCATGTGAGGGACTTTAGCACCAAATCGGTTGAAACATATCTATATATAGGACCTATAGCTATATCTGAACCACTTGATTTTAGGAAGTGCCAAAATTCAGTCCATTTGGGCTAATATTAGTCATTTGGTGCACAGTAAAACTGATATCGGATAAAGATATATAGGGGAGCTATATTCAAATTTGAACCGATATTTTATGAACTTATTTCTAAGCTGTATCTGATACCGCATACTAAATATTATTCTTGTGGAGTGCATTTTACAAATGTTAGGGACTTAAAACCTCAAATCGGAGGGAGCTGTAAGTATATCAATGAAAGCTATAGCTATATCGAAACCGATTTTCACAAAATGTGAAGTACTTGTTTCTACGATGAATTTAGTCGGAATTACAACAATTCACTCCATTTGGTGCACATTAAACCTGATATCGGGTATAGATATAAATGGGACCTATATCGTGAACTGATCCGATAAAATTTCACAGAGGTATTTTTTAGTTCCATAATTTATCTGGTACCGACCATCATTCTTGGGGAGTGCATATTAGGCGTGTGTTGGATTTTAACCCCAAATCGGATGAAACATATATTCTGTCTATTGGGCTGATATTGGCTATTTGGTGCACAATTAATCCGAAATCGGTTGAAGATATATGTGGGAGCTATGTCTAAATTTGAACCGATTCTCTGAAATTTCAATTGGGATAATAAATGCGACCAGCATTTTTTTTCTCAAAAGTACATTAACAGACAGACTGACATGTATAAATCGACTCAGTAAATGATTTTAGGAAGATTCTCAAAAGTAACTATGGGTCTATCTCGCTTCCTTCTACATCTCATTCTACATGTAGGTTATAAAAAAATTAAAATTTTTCACTTTTTCCTATTTTCATGGAGACTTTTCCTTTTCATTTTCTTTCGTAGAAACCTTCTAACTCCAATTAAAAACAGCCAAAAGAAAGTTTGGGTCAAAACAGTCATGGTTGAATTACTATACATTTTTCAAGCAATTTTTTATACATTTAGATTTAAAAAAGAAGTCCCTTCGTCCCCAAAATAAATACGTAGGGTTGGAGAGATAGTCAACACCATACTACTATTCAAACCGATATCTTTATTATTTTGGTAAATATAACGATTTATGATCAATCGAAAAATGTTTAAGAATGTAAATATGGATAAAAAAAAAATTTATCCAAATCGGCCGTTCTAAACAACGAACGTTCGAAGTTCAAGAATTTCAACATTGCCAATTGAACAATTTTGCGTTAATTAGTTGCCAGATCTTAGGGTATAGACCTGGACCAAAAAGTTTATTATTTCAACCTTCTTCCCCCAGAAAGTGTCAGAAGTTTGAAAAAATAAATCTCTCGTAAAAAGTGAATTAAGTATCCAATATTAGATCATTGCAATAGTATAGAACTTATGAATATGGAAAGTATAAGTCAGTCGATTTTCATACCTCCCCCTACAAGGTGGATCCAATATTCCATATACACCGTGTCATTGATACGAGCAATATTTGTTATTTGACGACTTGTTTTAACTCATTGTATTTCCTTTTTGTTTAAGGTTATACAGGATTCGTGGTGCTTTACAATTTTTTTTAAGCAAATGACACATTCCTCAATCTATTTGAATAAAACCTGTCAAACCTGTCCCCAAACCCCTTAAGTAAAGAATCATGTTCCATTAAAGTCATGTCTTCCATTCTCTTATATCAATACCTTCATTGTTGTTTCCATCCTGTGACACAAACATAATAACTTCCTTTGGCCTGTAGGGTGTGTGAGATTTCTTTCAATGGAAAGCAATTAACCTAAACGCACCTTATTCCCCTTTGAAACTTTTGCAACTCGTTTTACGTGTGCGTAAGCTCGATTATATTTGTGATGCAGTGAGGGTGTGTGGATGGGGTGAGAGTGTGTAAGTTGTTTTTTTTTTTTTTTTTAATATTGCGATATTATTCTCCAAAGAATAAATACATTGTATTCGCTTGTTGTTTGCAAACATATTTTTTGTTGTTGTTGTTATAACAAAACATTTTTATAACTTTGTGGCTTAAAATAAATGATAACAAATGATTTTTTGCCATCAATTTTTTTGAAATAGCACAAGTGTTAAAAATAAACAGGTTTCAACGTATTACTGACTTTGTTTATGAATATAAATTTCAGGAATATACTTTAGCCTTAGTTCATTTTTTGGGGATTCGTCTGGTTTTTTTGTTGTTTTTGTAGAGGTTTGCACTGCTGGATGAATCGCTGTTTTGGCTTCAACAGTGGGACGGTTGACAGTGTAGCACTTAGGTATAAAGAAAAAAACTTCGTACAACAGCTTACTACATACCAGAACATCTCTCAATATGAATATCTGAAAGGTAAAACCTCAAATATTTTTATACCCACTCTACTATGGAGGATATATTAATTTTGGCATTCCGCTTGTAACTCCTCGAAATAATCGTGTCAGACCCAACAAAGTATATATATTCTAAATCAGCGTAAAATTCTAAGACGATTTAGCTGTCTGTTGTAATTGCGCTATCTTTCGAACGAATTGATATGTTTATGTTTATTTTGTCAGTAGGCATGTTAAGTTCGTAAATAGGTCATGTAGGTCCACGTTTTCATATAGCCCCCATATATAAGTACCTCCCGATATTCGGTATTTTGATGATTTTAGCGACATTATTTACCGGAATTGTTTCAAATTTGATATTTGAATTTCGTAATAGTTTCTACAGCCTATGACAGAAAATTGTGTAGTGGACAACGTCTCGAATAGCCCCCATATAATGGTACCCCCGATATGCGGTATTTTGATTACTGAATTGTTTTAAATTTGGTATTTAAAGTTCCAAAGGGATACTAAAGCCTAAGACAGAAAATTGTCTATGCAGGTCAACGTCTTCGTATAGCCCCCATATAAAGGTATCTCCCTATATTCGGTATATTGATGATTTTAGCGACATTATTCACCGGAATTGTTTTAAATTTGGCATTTGAAGTTCGTAATGGATACCACAGCCTAACACAGAAAATTATATGTACAGGTCCACGTCTTCGTATAGCCCCCATATAACAATACCCCCCGATATTCGGTATTTTGATGATTTTAGCGACATTATTCACCGGAATTGTTTTAAATTTGGCATTTGAAGTTCGTAATGGATACCACAGCCTAACACAGAAAATTATATGTACAGGTCTACGTCTTCGTATAGCCCCCATATAACAATACCCCCCGATATTCGGTATTTTGATGATTTTAGCGACATTATTCACCGGAATTGTTTCCAATTTGGCATTTGAAGTTCGTAATGGATACCACAGCCTAAGACAGAAAATTATCTGTGCAGGTCCACGTCTTCGTATAGCCCCCATATAAGGGTACCCCCCGATATTCGGTATTTTGATAATTTTGGCGACATTATTTACCGGAATCGTTTCAAATTTTGTATTTGAAGTTCGCAATGGATACTACAGCCTAAGACAGAAAATTATATATACAGGACCACGTCTTTGTATAGTCCCCATATAACAATACCCCCCAATATTCGGTATTTTGACGATTTTAGGTACAATACTCCCCGAAATTGCTTGAGATGTCGCATTTGATGTTAGTAATGGAAGCTACAGCCTGTGACAGAAAATTGTCTATACAGGTCTAGGTCTTCGTATACCTCCGATATGGAATTTGATGATTTTAGCTACGTTCTTCACCGTTTATTTCAAGTTTCGAATTTGAATATGGTAATGGCTAATGACAAACAATGTCTATGTAGGTCCACATCGTACCCTAATATAAAGGCTATATTCTGTACTTTTAAGATGTTAACAGAATTTTTGGCGAATGTTATCTTTTTCGAAAATGTCCGAATTTGTTCCAAATGGTGGAGGGGTATTCAAAGTTCGGCCCGGCCGAACTTACTGTTTTTTTTACTTATTAGTACTCTAAATAATACATTGTTATTCATTAAAACGACATGTGTCGGTTAAGCCCTATGGTGTTAGGTCACAACTAAGATTTTCGAAATTATCGAAATTATAAAGACTTTAAAATTTGATGTTTTCGTTATGACGATATCTATACAGGGTAAGATGAAAAAACTGCAACCAACTTCGGACTACTGTCATTTCTAAACCACTCTTCCGACAGCTGTTAAAATTATTCCAGTGATAGCTCATTATATTGTTTACAAGCGTACAAAAGCATTTTGGTAAGAATTTTCCAGAAAAAAAGTTATTCGTGATGGAATTCAAGCGTGAAAGTGTGATTTCTTTATATTTGGCTGGAAAACCACAAGTGGCTATCGTTAGAGCACTCCAACATTTAAATGTGAATAAATCTTTTGTGTCTCTTACCATCGATCGTTACCGTGATACTGGTAGTGTAGCCCGTCGTCAAGGAAGTGAATGGAAGAAAACAGCAACATCAGCGGAAATGGTTCGAAAAATAAAGAAGCTACTTGATCGAGCTGAACATATCGCTCGTGAGCTGAACATATCGCAATATTCCATTCGGAAAATATTGAAAAATGAGCTCGGGATAAAGCCATTGAAATTCCAAAAATTGCAAGAACCTACACCGCAACAGAATGAAAATAGACTCAAATGAGCTAAAGAGTTGCTTCGCTTGGCCGAAAGTGGTGAACTGCCGTATTTGGTTTTCTCCGACGAGAAAACATTCGTTGTCCAGCGAAACAAACAAAATTAAATTACTTGCCAAAGAGGTCAGCTGAAAATGTGCACCTTTTGGTGGCCACTAGAACTCATGTGCCGTCATGGTGATGGTGTGGGCCGCCACCGTGGCATCAGAATAAATGCCGAATATTATCGCGAAAATATTCTGGAGGCTGTATAAAAGACTTGGGCTCGCAAACAGTTTGGCCGCAGACCCTTGGACACTTCAACAGGACTCAGAACCATCGCATCCAGCACGCGCCACCCAAGAATGGTTACAAAATGAGGTTCCTCTCGACCAAAATCTTCGGATACCAATCCGTTGGACTATTGTGTCTGGAGTATTTTGGAAAGCAAGGTTGTCACTAAAAAATACCAAAGTTTCGATCACCTCAAGCAAGCGCTTCGCCGGGAATGGGCCAAATACCGCAGAGCAACATTCGGGCAGCGTGTGACCGTTTCATTGGCCGTTTGAAGGCCATTATTCGTGCCAAAGGTGACCTATTCGAACAAATCTAAACTTGTTCTAAAATGTAATGCTATTTCCGACATTTTTTGTTTTCATTCAATAAAATTTAAAAACTAGTTAAAAAGCAGTAAGTTCGGCCGGCCCGAACTTTTAATACCCTCCACCATTTGCAACGAATTTGGAAATTTTCAAAAAATAAAATCCTTAAAAAATTCTGTTGAAATTTTAAAAGTACCGAATATAACTGTTATATTGGGGTCTATACGACGTGGACATACATAGGCATTGTTTGTCATAAGCCATTACCATATTCAAATTCGAAACTTGAAATAAACGGTGAATAATGTAGCTAAAATCATCAAAATATCGTATATAAGGAGGTGCCGTTAAATTGGAGCTGTGCGAAGACCTGGACCAGCATAGACAATTTTCTGTCACAGGCTGTGGCATCCATTACGAACTTCAAATACCACATCTCAAACAATTCCGGTGGGTATTGTACCTAAAATCGTCAAAATACCGAATATAGGAAGGTACTGATATATGGGGCCTATACGAAGACGTGGACCCGCACAGACAATTTTCGGTCACAGACTGTAGTTCCCATAACGAACTTCAAACACCAGTTTTGGAACAATTCCGGTGAATAATGTCGCTAAAATCACCAAAATACCGAATATAGGGAGGTACCGTTATATGGGGGCTATACGAAGACGTGGACCTGCACAGACATTTTTCTGTCTTAGGGTGTCGTATCTATTTTGAACTTCAAGTACCAATTTTGAAACAATTCCGGTGAATAATGTCGCTAAAATCATCAAAATACCGAATATAGGGAGGTACCGTTACATGGGGGCTATACGAAGATATGGACTTGCACAGACAATTTTCTATCTTAGACTGTAGTATTCATTATGAATTTCAAATACCAATTTTACGAAGACGTGGACCTGCACAGACAATTTTCTGTCTTAGGGTGTAGTATCCATTTTGAACTTTGTTGGGTCTGATATGAGTATTTCGAGGAGTTACTAACGGAATGACAAAGTTAATATACCCTCCATAGTATGGTGGAGGGTATAAAAAAAATGTAAAAACTATGGCGTTTGACATTGGTGCAGTTTTTTTATTTCACCCTGCCTGTCCATTAAAGAGGGTATAGATAAGTAAATGGTATGAAACTGAGGATATATATCTGTTCGAATGTTTTCAAATTTCTTCAAATTAGAAATGCATTCGGCATGTGTGTAACGATACTGTTGGTATTGATATATTTTTAAAATTTGCCTTTGCAATGTCTATTAACTGTTAAAACTGTTTCTTTCTCTTCCCAGCAATCAATACCCACTACAATCTAACTTTTCAATAATTAAATACTTATTTCTTTGCAGCATTAGCATATTTCAATTCTGTCCCCCCATTATTTAATTCGCGCTTATTTCAATTCAGCATCACTTACTACTAATCTCTTACTGATGTCGGCGACAAAGGACAAAAGTTGCCGCCACCAATACCAGCTCTCGGGATTATTAAATACTTACTTGAAGTGGGGTATTGCTTTGTTTCGCTTTCTCAATTATGCATTACAAATCTGCATTGAGATGGCAGTTAAGATAGATTTTGTCAAAAGGATATACTCGATTCGAAATCTGCATACTTAATGTGTCCCATTTAATTAAAGTTGTCTACTGACAGCGAGTTGGAGTGGAGCGGAGTGGGTTGTCGTTACCATTGCTGTTGCCGCTGTTTGTGATACTTGAGCGAGTAATGTTGGATTCTCAGTTTTATTACAACGACCGACGACTTGTGATGTTATCCTTGTTGCAGTTGTAAAAGTTGATCCTTTAAAACTGCACTTTAGTTGAAGACACACAAATTAATTCATTTCCGTTAAATTTTCGGATAATTGTTTGTTGTGAAAACACACACACACACAAGCATTCAGCCAGCCATCCAGCCAGCCACTTCATTCGGCTACAATAAAAATAACCCAGAAACAAAAACAACAGCAATAACAACAGCAGCGGCAACAAGAACAAAAACTAGAAAATCTTCTGTCTCCAATTGTAGCATTTCGTTTGTTTTCTTTGCTGTTGTAGTTGTTGCCATTGTTATTGTTATTGCTTTCGTTCTTATTGTTGTTGTTGCCGTGCTGAAAGTTCCTCCTTTTACTTGTTGTTGTGATAGTAAATGAAATCGCAGACATAGAATTGAAATACTTTAACAAACATCGGTTAATGACCTGCAATGCTTATAACCTCCCACAACCCTTACGTCTCTGCTGTTATCGTTGTTGTTGTTGCTGTTGCTGTTTCTGTTGTCGGGAGCCTGTCGGTGAGACTAGCTTCCCTTGGGGAACTTAAATAAACTTTACTCGAAATGAAAGTACTTAGACGAGCCTTACAGACTCCCTTTTATTTTTGCATTTCTCTTTTCTGTTGTTTTTTTGTTTTCCTTTCGCAGCTTGTTTTCATTCAGTTTTCTTATATTCCTTTAAATTTCATTCACCATTCACTTTAAATATGCAGCACAGTGGTTTTGAGGATGGAAAGGATTTGAAATTAGTTTGAAAATGTATCCGTTAATATATACCAGCATTTTATTATACCCTACAGAAGGAAGCACGATAGACCCACAGTAGCTTTTGAAAATCTTCATAGAATCACTTTCTGAGTCGATTTATGCATTTCAGTCCGTTCGTCCTTCTGTCAATGTATTCATATGAACAAAATGCAGGTCGCATTTATTATGCGATTGGGATGCAATTTTCCAAACAGTATTTGTTTGGCCCAAGGACGAACCCTATTGAAATTAGTAAGAATCAGTTCAAATTTAGATATAGCTCTCATATACAGGGTTGCCCATATTCGACGGACCTTTGGGCCCATTCCAATCGACGAGGCTTGTCCGCAGGCAACATTCTTTGCGTCAATTGAATTTTGTACGGGAATAAATGCAAATCAATGCGAATAATCCGTTGTAAAGTGGACCGAGCCATGCCCAACTGCTGAGAACGGCGTTTTTGGGATGTTCTTGGGGACCTCTCAACACTGGCTCGTACGGCAGCGATATTCTCGGCCGATCACCTTGGTCGACTTTTATATGGCCTCTTCGGATTAGAAAAAGCTTGGACTGACGCTTCAAACGCGGTATGTCATTAAGCGATGTGACATTTCTGTCAAAAGTTATGGCGTTGCCAGATGGGTCCGTCGACATGCCGACAGACGCCAATCAGCCAATGTTCGATTATTTAATAATATTTTGACTTCTGTCATGATTATTCAAACTCTTGAAACCTTCTTTCTGGGTTCTGGGTCAATATTATCCATTTCATATCGGACCTAAATAAATACGATATAAATATCGCGACGTGTCAGGTGAAGAGAGTTAAATGCTTACTTGGCTTACTTTGAGCGTTTGGTTTCTCAAAATCTTGAACCCTATGTGGGGGAGGTACCAGAAGAAATGGTCCAATCTGTGCCATCTTTATAACAGATCTTGTGTTGATGATGGAAATATTGAGATGTGCCAAGTCTGAATGGAATCGGATGTTAATTTCGCATTATATGAGCTACATGGGTATACAAAATTTTCCAGGTAGCAAAGGTACCAGAAGGCGTGGACTGATATATCCCATCTTCACAACAGATAGATATAATGGAATGTGTGAAATATAAAGAGAACCTAGTGCTTATTTCGGATTTTATAAACGTTTTGGTTGTTCAAAACTTTGACCCTTTGTAGGGGAGTTAACAAAAGGTATGGTCCGATCTCTACCATTCTTACAAAAGATCCTGTGTTGTAGGAAATATTCAGATATGCCAAGTGTAAATGGAATCGGATGTAATTTGGCGTTTTATGAGCTTAATGGAATTTCAAAAATTCGACCTTTTGTGAGGGAGGTACCAGAATGAGTGGACCGATATATTTCATCTTAACACCAGGTCTGGGGGTTATAAAAATATTGGGATGTGTGAAATTTTAAGACAATCGGATTCTTACATTTTATAACAGTTGTAATTATTAAAATTTTTTGGCCCTTTGTGGGGGAGGTACTTGATGGAGTGAACCGATATTGTCCATTTCCGCACCTGACCTAAAACTGACGCAAATATTATGATTTGCAAAGTTGGAGAAAAATTGAATTATCGCTTCTCCTTCTGTGCAGAATATGTATTTTTTGAAAATTTCGACCTTTTGTGGGGGAGGTACCAGAAGCGGTTGAACGATACATTCCATCTTCACACCAAACATTAGGTTAATAAAGATATTGCGATGTGTGTAATTTGAAGAGAATCGGACTCTTACATCACATTTTATAAAAGTTATAATTAGTCTAGATTTTGACCCAT
This sequence comes from Musca domestica, assembly GCF_030504385.1. Lineage (NCBI taxonomy): Eukaryota > Metazoa > Arthropoda > Insecta > Diptera > Muscidae > Musca > Musca domestica. The sequence continues at coordinate 29,490,040 of NW_026712328.1, read as the reverse complement.
TGTGGGGAGGTACCTGACGGAGTGGGCCGATATTGCCATTGACTTTAAACTGAAGCAAATATTATGATTTGCAAAATTGGAGCAAAATCGGATTATCCTTTCTCTTTCTGTGCAGAATATGTTTTTTTTTTTTTTGAAAATTTCGACCTTTTGTGGGTGAGGTACCAGAACGAGTTGAACGATACATTCCATCTGCACACCAGACCTTAGGTTAATAAAAATATTGTGATGTGTGTAATTTGAAGGCAATCGGACACATTTTATAAAAGGTAGAATCAACATTTTCGACCCTTTGTGGGGGAGGTACCTGTTGGAGTGGGCCGATATTGCCAATTTTCGCGCCTGGCCTAGCACTAATGGAAATATTAGGATTCGCAAAGTTGGAGCAAAATCGGATTATCCTTTCTCTGTCTGTGCAATAAACTATTTTCTTTGAACATTTTGACATTTTGTGTGGTAGGTACCAGAAGGAATGGACCGATATTACCCATATCCGAACTCGATCTAAGTTTGACAATAATATTACGATGTACCAACTTTGGATCCAATCGGATACTCCCTTCGAGAGTTATCGTGCGCACCAGCCAGACAGACAGACGGACAGAAGGGCGTACATCACTAGATCGAGTCCAAATATCCTGAAAAGGATTTGGTTCAAAGAGACCCCAGGTCTAAAACTGTTATTTCGACGGGGCACGTTTTGGCCGTATCAAATGATATATAACCTCTGTAGCCATATGACTGAGGGTATAAAGAAACCAATTTGCGTAATATGCAATCCACAAGAATGATATTCGGTAACTTATTGAGATAAAAACTACCTCTGTCAAATATTATCGAGATCGGTTCAGATTACGATATAGCTTCCATATATATATTTATCTGATATCAGGTTTATTGTGCACCAAATGGCTAATATCAGCCCAAATGGGCTGAATTTTGGCAATTACGACTGAATTGATCCTAGAAATCAGTGCTGCTAATTTGATGTAAATCGGTTCAAATATAGCTTTAGCTCCGATATATGAGTCTCATCCGATTTGGTATTTAAGTCCCTCACATTCATAATACGCATTCGACAACAATGACATTTGGTACCAGATATCTTCTAGAGCTCAGAAATACCTTTGCCAAATTTTATCGAGACCGGCTAAGATGTGGATACAGCTTCCGTATATATCCTTAATCCGATATCAGGTTTATTGTGCAAATAATAACTAATGTCAGCCCAAATGGACGTACGTTTCCATTTGGTGGAATTCGGCTCCTCGGAGGGTATATTAACTTTGTCATACCATTTGTTACTCCTCGAATTTTATTTTGCCAGTAGGCAGGTTAAGTTCGTAAATGAGCCATGTAGGTCCTCGTTTTCATATAACCCCCATATGACGGTACCTCCCGATATTCGGTATTTTGATGATTTTAGCGACATTATTCCGCCAAACTTTTTTAAATTTGGTATTTGAAGTTCCAAAGGGATACTACAGCATAAGACAGAAAATTGCCTGTACAGGTGCAAGTCTTCGTATAGCCCTCATATAACGGTACCTCCCGATATTCTGTACTTTTGATGATTTTAGCGACATTATTACCCGGAATTGTTTCAAATTTGGAATTTGAAGTTCGTAATTTATACTACAGCCTATGACAGAAAATTGACTGTTCAGGTCTACGTCTTCATATAGCCCCCATATAAGGGTACCTCCCGATATTCGTCATTTTGACGATTTTAGAGACATTATTCACCGCAATTGTTTCAAATTACGTATTTAGAGTTCGTAATGGGAACTACAGTCTGTGACAGAAAATTGTCTTTGCGGGTCCAGGTCTTTGTGTAGGCCCCATATATCAGTACCTCCCTATATTCGGTATTTTGACGGTTTTAGGTACAATACTCACCATTCATTTTTTAAGATGTCGTTTTTGAAGTTCTTAATGATGCTTCAGTCTGTGACAGAAAATTGTCTATGCAGGTCCAGGTCTTCGTATAGCTTCGATATAACCGTACCTCCCTATATACGTTATTTTCATGTTTTTAGCTACATTATTTACCGATTTTTTCAAGTTACGTATTTGAATATGGTAATGACTTATGACAAACAATGCCTATGTAGGTCCACGTCGTATAGACCCCAATATAACGGTTAAATTCGGTATATTTAAGATTTTAATAGAATTTTTAACGGATTTTATTTTTTGAAAATTTCTAAATTCGTTCAAGGGATGGTATTCAAAGTTCGGCCCGGCCGAACTTACTGCTTTTTAACTAGTTTTAATATAATCCTAATACCATGTCCTCTACATCAATGTTATTTGGTATAAAAGATAAAAATGTCTCCGTCAAATATAGTGGAAAGCAATTTAGAGTTGGACATGCCTCCCATATTAATTCCCTCTCAAACCGAATTATAACTGCACTGAAACCGAATGTTGATATGTGACTTTAAATAAATTATTTTGTTACAAGAGAGGTATAGGGTATTTTAAGTACGAACCCTATTGAAATTTGGTCCCGCCCGACTTTTGACTTTTCCGTACGGTTTTTTAATATAATATTTGTCGAAGTCATATCATACACTATACAGCTATATTATTTGGTACTAGAGGTGCAAAAACCTCCATCAAATTTGTTCAAAATCGATTCAGTGTTGGATATAGTTCCCAAATTGTGACTTCTCTAAAGTCATGATACGCATTCAAGAAAGGTTCATAGTTGGTATCATCTACTTCACATAAATTCCCAATATGAACTTTTTTTGTTACATGAGCTCTACTTAATACGCATAGTGGTGTAGGGTAAGATATAGTGGGCCCCGCCCGATTTTTCACATTTCCTTACGGTTTTTTTTTTTTTTTATATTTTTGTTTGTGTGGTGGTGGACAAATTGAAACAAAGTTTTCGATTTATTTGAAACAGGAATTTTCGTAGAATCCACTGTATTCGAAATTTCCATTTGCTTAAAGTTTATCATTTATACACCATTTTAAAGTCGCAGCAGCATATCCTCAGCGCCAACGCTTTAGTTCATTTTTCGAAGGCTAATTATCCTTCCAAAAAATTATGCCGTATCTCTATTGTCGTTTTTCCCAAACTTATCCCCTTTTTATCTTTTCTCATTTCACGTTGAAATTAGATTTCGCCAAAATCTAAAACACTTCGTTCACCGCATGCACTTAGATGGACATTTTCTAAATAAAAGCTATGCCGAAGGCTATAGCTACCGTGCATGTTGCTGTGGCTTAAACCTTTAACTCCATTAACTTTGGAGATGTCAACGTTGATATGGATTGATGTCAATACAACAGTTCATTGCCAGAGATGGTGCTGTTTGGCAGCAAACGAAAAAAAAAACGGAAGCAGTTTACAACAATTTTTGAGAATATTGAACCGACGACGGTAAATTAAACATGATGTCGGTTTTGCCGACAGCTATATACCCTTACCAAATGTCCGTTTATATATATTAATAAAAGTTTAAAGTAATTGACGCATTAGAACGGTACCAAAAGTATTAAAAAGTACTAAATATTGTACACTTTGTATTTGTGGAAGAAATAGAGCTAGAATTCTTAAATATGGAATGAGAGTCACTGATGTAGGGTGAGATAAAAAAACTGCAACAAACTCAAACGCCATAAGTTTAACATTTTTTTTTTTAATTTTATTGAATGAAAGCAAAAAATGTCGGAAATATCTTCATATTTTAGAATAAGTTAAGACTTCTTCGAATTGGTCACTTATGGCCAAACGACCAATGAAACCGTCACACGCTACCCCAATGTTGCTCTACGGTATTTTGGCCCATTCCCGGCGAAGTGCTTGCTTGAGGTGATCGACACATTGGTATTTTTTAGTGCCAACCTTGCTTTCCAAAATACTCCAGACACAACAGTCTAACGGATTAGTATCCGGAGATTTTGGTGGCCATTGTGCGCTGGAAATGAAGCGAGGAACCTCATTTTGTAACTATTCTTGGGTGGCGCGTGCTGAATGCGATGGTGCTGAGTTCTGTTGGAATGTCCAAGGACTGCGGCCAAAATGTTTGCGTGCCCAAGGCTTTAGTACACCCTCCATCGGCTTTTATGGCGACCCACACCATCACCATGGCCGCCGCTTGAGTTCTAGTGGCCAACCGAAGGTGCACATTTTCAGATGACCTCTGTTGGCAAGCAAAGACGATCATTTTGTTTTTTACAAACTGCTGGACAACGAATGTTTTCACATCGGAGAAAAACAAATTCGGCAGTTAACCACTGTCGGCCAAGCGAACTTTCCGATGTATTTTTTGGAATTTCAATAGATTTACCACGAGCTCATTTTTTAATATTTCCCGAATGGAATATTGCGATATGTTCAGCTCACGAGCCATTTTTCGGCCACTGCGACGCGGGTTTCGATCAAGTCGCTTCTTTACTTTTCGATGTTACATTTCTGTGATGTTGCTTTGTTCTTCCGTCCAATTCCTTGACGTCTGCTACGCTACCAGTATCACAGTAACGAGCTATGGTACGAGACAACGAAAAATATTCACATTAAACTGCTGGAGAGCTCGAAGTTGTGGTTTTCCAGCCAAACATAAATAAATCACACTATCACGCTTGAATTCCATCAAGAATAACCTTTTTTCTGGAAAATTCTCACCAAAATGCTTTTGTACACTTATAAGTAATATAATGAGCTGTCACTGGAAAAATGTTAACAGCTCGGACGAATGGCTTAGATATGACTGCAGTCTGAAGTTGGTTGGATGAAGGGATAAAGATAAGATTCTGAAATTTGATTTTTAGATTACTGATGGTATTTGTATTTATTCTTTCCGAAAAAGGAACAATTTAAATAGTATATGACCTTGAAGTTTTGAAAATTTAATAGGATGTATGAAGTTTTTATTAAAAAAAAAATGTCAAACTGAATAAATTGTGCATTTCGAGGTCTAGCATGAACTGTTGGAACGAATATAAAATTTTAAGGTTGAAATTACAGGCACTTACTTGTTTCAATATATTTTGACTTGCATTGTGATTATTCAAACTGTTGACGCTTTATGGGGAAGGTTTCGAGGAAGTGGGCCAATGTTGTCCATTTCGTATCTTACATAAGTCCGACGTGCCAGCAATAAACTATGTTGACTACTTTCTTCAGTTTTCATACAGTGGAACGAATTATTCCATTTTCACATATCATAATACTGATAAAATATTGGGAAGTGCACAATTTGAAGTAAATCGAATACTTATTTTCAATTTTATCGGACTTATTGTTGGTCAAAATTTTAACCTTTTGTGAGAGAGCTGTCAGAAGGAGTCAACGGAAATATCCCATATTTACATTTGATATAGTTATAGAAAATGACCCCTTGCGGTACCAGATTACCATCTTCGCAGGTCTTGTGTTTGTAGAAATACTGTTAGTTTTCGAGATATTTGCGACCGTTTGAAGTTGAAGGGCACAAGTCAATATTCAGGACAATTTTAGTGAAGTAAGAATTTGTTAAAGAATCGTATGCTTATTTCGAATTTTATGAGCGTTTTGGTTATAAATTTTATATTATTTTTGACAAATTGTGGCAAAAGTACCAGAAAGAGCAAGCCGAAATATCGCAACTTCCCACAACATCGAGGATTGGTCTAAAATCATTAGTTCGATGAGAGAAATGTTGGCACCTGTAGCTGAGGTTATAAACATATTTTGATAGATATGGTTGTAAGGTCTGGTAGACTTTCCTATCATAGCCTACACCATAGTATGGAGGGTATATTAAATTTGTCAGTCCGTTTGTAATACCTCGAAATATACATTTTAGACCCCACAAAGTATATATATTCTTGATCAGCATAAAATTCTATGTCCATTTAACGTTGTCCGTCTGTGGAAATCACTCTAGCCTCTGAACGAATTGAAGTAGATTAATAAAATTTTACTCTAATGTATATTATGTCTGCAGGACTTCTGGTATTGAAAATGGGCCATGTAGGTCCACGTTTCGGTACCTCCCCATATCCGGAATTTTGATGATTTTAGCGACATTATTCACCGGATTTGTTTCAAATTTGGTATTTGAAGTTCGTAATGGATACTACAGCCTAAGACAGAAAATTGTCTGTGTATGTCGACGTCTTTGTATAACCCCCATATAACGGTACCTCCCGATATTCGGTTTTTAATGATTTCAGCTACATTATTCACCGATTCTTTTAAGTTTTGCATTTGAATATTGTAATGGCTTTTGGCAAATGTTACCTATGCATGTCCATGTCGTCGTATAGACCTTAATATAACAGCTACATTCGGTATTTTTAAGATTTTAACAGAATTTCTAACTGATTTTATTGTTTTTGAGAATTGCCAAATTCGTTCCAAATGGTGGAGGGTATTCAACAGCTTTTTTACTTGTATAGTTATTTATATCTCACAATTTGAACTAGGTGGCGTATCAGTATGTTATTTCGACGAACACTGGTGCGTATACGCCACATATTACTTATTAGTACTAATCTATAAGTTGAATGTCCAGCACCCACCATTCTGACTACAGATATCTGTTAAGGGTTTAACCCTAACTCTTTTTGTACGAATTGATCTGACGGTGTCCGTTTGTCTGATTCGATAAGAAGTATATTATTTATTCGATATGCATAGTCATATCACTATGTTTCCAGCTAATGTGCCCATAAATTTTCTGAACATACCTTAGAGTGGTGCCGACATTGGAATATTTATATTAACATTACGAGGGAAGTTCGAAAACTTCAGAAAGCTGAAAAAATGTTTTTTAAACTTCCGTCTCTGTTGTGAACACATGTTAAATTTTGTTTCGATCTGGAAACTCCTTCATATAGAAACATGTATTCAAAAAAGACGTATCCGCAATTTTTTTAACAATGGAAAAATTACAAATGCGTTCTGTCATTAAATATTTACATAAAAAGGGTTTATCGGGACAAAAAATTCATAATGATATGGTGAAAGTGCTCCTTAATATGCAACTGTAAAAAATTGGATTGCTGAATTTAAACGTGATCGTACAAGAGTTCTGTGGTATTTTGGCCCACTCCCGGTGAAACGCTTGCTTGAGGTGATCGACACTTTGGTATTTTTTAGTGCCAACCTTGCTTTCCAAAATACTTCAGACACAATAGTACAACGGATTGGTATCCGGAGATTTTGGTGGCCACTGTGCGCTGGAAATGAAGCAAGGAATCTCATTTTGTAACAATTATTGAGTGGCGCGTACTGAGTGCGATCGTGCTGAGTCCTGTTGGAATGTCCAAGATCTGCGGCCAAAATATTTGCGTACCCAAGGATTTTATACACCCTCCCGAATATGTTCGCGATAATATTCGGTATTTATTCTGATGCCACGGTCGATTAATACGGGCGGATAGCGACCACCGACTGTTATGTCGGCCCACACCATCACCATGACCGGCGCTTGAGTTCTGGTGGCCAACCGAAGATGCACATTTTTTTGTTTGTTTGTTCACAAACTGCTGGACAACGTATGTTTTCTCATCGGAGAAAACCAAATTCGGCAGTTCACCACTTTCGGCCAATCGAAGCAACTCTTTAGCTCTTTTGAGTATATTTTCTTTCCGTTGCGGTGTAAGTTTTTGCACTTTTTGGAATATCAATGGCTTTACCCCGAGCTCATTTTTCAATATTTCCCGAATGGAATATTCCGATATGTTCAGTTCACGAGCCATTTTTCGGCCACTGCAACGCGGGTTTCGATCAAGTCGCTTCTTTACTTTTCTAACCATTTCTGCTGATGTTGCTGTTTTCTTCCGTCCACTTCCTTGATGTCGGGCTACGCCACCAGTATCACGGTAACGAGCGATGGTACGAGACACAAAAGATTTATTCACATTTAAATGCTGGAGTGCTCTTACCATAGCCGCTTGTGGTTTTCCAGCCAAATATAAAAAAACACACTATCACGCTTGAATTCCATCAGAAATAACTTTTTTTCTGGGACATTCTCACCACAATGCTTTTGTACGCTTGTAAACAATGTAATGAGCTGTCACTGCAATAATTTTAACAGCTGTAGGACGAGTGGCTTAGAAATGACAGCAGTCTAAGGTCGGTTGCTGTTTTTTCATCTCACCCTGTATTTCACGCACTAATTTTTACCCGATGACCATCCACATTGGAAGGCTTGAGACCAGCCCTAAGCTCTAGCCCCATATTAACTTCAGCGTCGATTTGTCAACCCCTAAATATTATGCGATCATCTTCAAAAGCAATAGGCTTCTATTCTGACCATAACGTGAGGATAAGGCTATAATTGCGACCTGTAGCGTGATTGCAAACTAACATGGACAGACAGACGAAGGACATACATAGCTAGATCGACTCAGCTCGGCGAGATAGGATGATCCATATATGCTTTCCTCTGTGGGAAACCAATATTTCGAGGTGTTACATAATTTTTGGTCCAATCAAACTTATAATACCCCCAACATATAGTGTTATAGGGTATAAAAATAATAATAATTTTACGTTTAAGTTGAAAATTTGGATCAGGGAAGAACATTTTTAAGGTAGAAAATGCTTGAAACAAAACACCATACATGCCATCCCTGATCACTGTGCTCTGTTTTTGTTCCATTTACAGTGCGTGAATATGCAATTTTTCCAAGCAACCACCCCATTTCGCAGCAAAAGAAAAAAAAGAAAGCCTGAAATGCAATTTCTATGCTCCAAACAACATTGTCAAACACGCTTCCATACACCGACAACACCCCACCAACCCAGCCAGTACTTAAATGATGTTAGTGTTTGCTACTGGCAACAGGATGCAGGACTCACGCAAGGACTTGGGTTTTTTTCCATAATCTTTCTTTTTATTGTTGTTGTGCCTATATGATTCGGTGCATTGCAATGAATGAAGTTGCAGTTTACGCACATTTCTTTTTATGAACTCTTTCGCATGGCACAAAATATAGACTGATAACTATATCAACAAAACCGGGAGAAGGAAGACGAAAGGAAAAACGGTAGTAGAAACAGCACCAGCAACAACGACAACGACAACAACAATGACAGTAGTAACAATAACCACAACGAATACCAACTGCTTGGGGGAAACAATTACGTTATGTTTACGCCAGAGGATCTGTTACCAGACATATGTATTACTGTCTGAAAGACAGTTATTCTTTAAGAGATTTCTCTCCGCTGTTTTTCTTTGGAGTGATGGGAATGAGAAATTGTAAAGAACGTAACTTACTTACATGGAACTTATAGGGGAATTTTTTTCAGAATAACATTAGCCTTTTATAATAAATGCAAGCGTTCTCTGCAAAAATGTTAAACAATAAGACAGGTTAATTAAAACATACCAGGTGCTTTAAATTACTTTATAAGTAGTGGAAATATTTTTTGAATAGTAATAACTACCGCTATACAAACTAATTCCTTGTGTCTAATACCCGAAATGGCTGAATCTTGAAATTTTCCACGAGTAAGGCTAAGTACAACAAGTAAAAAAGCAGTAAGTTCGGCCGGGCCCTCCAGCATTTGGAACGAGTTAGAAATTTTTCAAAAAAATAAAATCCATTATATTTTATTTTAAATCTTTATAATATCTAATATAGGAAGGTGCCGATATATGGGGGTATATATGATATTGTGGACCTATTAAGACAAATCTATGTCTAGGTGTAAAGTACTCACAAGGAACTCATTGTGTGGATTTTCAGATAATTCCATTGGAAAAAGTGGCTAAAATTATTAAACTACTGAATATCGGGGGGTATCGTTATATGGGGGATATACGACATTACGGACCTATATAGACAATTCCCTTTCAGGGGGTAAAATGCTCACAAAGAACTCCTTGTGTGGAATTTTAGACACTTCCATTGAAAAATGTGGGTAAAGTTATCAAAATACCGAATATCGGGGGTACCGTTATATGGGGGCTATACGATATCGTGGATCGATATTCAAACTTGATCTGCCTGCAGACAAAAGAGAGATCTGTGCAAAATTTTAGCTTCCTATCTTAATTCGTTTAGACTGTAGCGTGATTACAACTGACGTACAGACGGACGGACGAACGGACAGGGCTAAATCGTCTTAGAATTTTACGCTGATCAAGAATATATATACTTTGTTGGGTCTAAAATGATTATTTCGATGAGTTACAAATAGAATGACGAATATAATATACCCTCCATACTATTTATGGTGGAGGGTATAAAAAGGATACGAAAGGTACTACTAAAAATGTAAGAAATTATTTTCTATTGGACAAACGGAAAGAGCTAGAATTCTGAAATTTGGTATGCGAGTCACTGATGGAGTGAAGGATAGATGTACCAAAGGGGTTCTGTAAATTCGAACAATATCATTACGAAAAGATTTTTAATTTGACTAAACTTCTAAAATTGATGCAATTTGGTATTATGTCATTTGATGGAGAGTTAAAAACTTCAAATTAGGTACGAGAATCAAGGTTTTGAAAATGTGTACCAAGTGTGCGAACTTTACTAAATTTGGGACAGTTTGGTATAGGGTAAACGGATGAAGCTGGAATTTTGAAATTTTGTATTGCGGTCCCTGTTGGCGGTAGGTTAATGATAAAGAGGAAGGATGAAATGTACGTATATTTGGTACAATTTGATATTGGGTAAACAGATAGTGGTTCATATCTGAAATAAGGTATAAGGGTTCCCCATTCATGTGTAGCCTGGATATATGATAGTTGGTTCGGAAATATGTACTATAATTGTAAGAAAAATACAGGTATTTTGTGAAGGGATGGGGATAAAATTCAGAAATTCGGTGGTTAGAATACTGATGAAATCTGTGTTCGATATTTGGGACGGTTTGCGTTTGTGTGGAAATGTGACCTATATTTGTACGAAAAGTACTAAATGGTACTAAATTTGCTATTGAGTAGGGGGGATCGGGCTGTAATCCTCAAATTTGATGATTGGTATGTGGAATTGGGATATAGAATAGATTTTGGTAATGTATGCTATAATTGTGCGAAGAGTATTAAGTGGTACTAAATTTTGTATTGAGTGAAGACATCGGGGTGGAATCCTCACTTTTGAAAATGAGGTCTCTGTTGGTATCTGGGATTGAGATTGAGGAGGTGGGTGTGAAAATTCGTACTATAGTTGTTCGAAAAGTAATAAATTGAACTAAGTTTGGTAGTGGGTGAAGGGAAATCGTGAAATTTTATATTGCGATTGAGATGCGGATGTGATTTTGCAAATAAGTACTAAAATTATACGAAAAGTACTAATTGTTTTTAACTTTGGTATTAAGTGAATGTTAGAGCTGGAATCTCAAAAATTGATATTGAGATCTCAGGTGGTATGTGATGCTGAGATCTGGTTGTGTTTTAATAAAAATTGTTCGAAAAGTACTAAATTTTACGAATTTCGGATCATTGTTGGTGTCTAGAAGGGAGTTTTGGATATGAGTACTTAATGTTACTAAATTTTGGTATTGGGTTAAGGGATAGAGCTAATTTATTTGATTTCTGAATTTCTGAGTTCTCTCCATCTTCCTCGTACACTTCCTTGCGAGGGAAAAAGCTTCCGCATTTAAATATTCCGAGAAACTAGAACAGTATTGGCTTTGTTTGTTCGGGATACCATAGTATTTTGTTGTTGCAAAATGGTCAGGTTTAATCCCTTTATTGTTGTTTTTATAAAAACAACGTTTGTTTATTAGTGGAGAACGATGGTAATGTTTACCAGTGGGTAAACATTACGCCTAAACCTAGGTATTCCCTGCCTTACCCCCTGGTAAACATTACCATCGTTAACCACAAATAAACAAACGTTGTTTTCATAAAAACAACAACAAAGGGATTAAGCCTGACCATTTTGCAACAACAATATTCCGAGAAACTCGATTTAATAACAACGCTGAGAGACTGAATTAGAATACAGTATTAGGATACAGTAAGGACAAGTCAAAAGTCTGGCGGGCCCGATCATATGATACCCTACACCACTATGCGTAATTAGTAGAGCTTCCGCAACAAAAACCAGTAAAGAAAGTCTTCAAGTCGGGCGGGGCCGACTTTATGATACCCTACACCACTTTGCTAATTAAGTAGAGCTCCACATAACAATTAAAAATTTTTATGGTAGAATACAATCATATACGCTATGACTGTAATTATAATTTAAAGTTCAAAAGACTAAATATGCCGAAGCATTTGTATCTTTTAAATTCGGAATTGTATTGCCAATTTGGTGCACAATTAATTTGAAATCGGATAAAGATATATATGGGAGCTATATCCAAATCTGAACCGATCTCGATAAAATTTGTCACAGATATTTCTGAGCTGTATTTGATATATTTCCCTGAATATCGTTGTTCCGGAGTGCATATTACGGTTGTGGGTAACAAATATAACAAATCGGATGAATAATATATATAGAAGCTATAGCTATATCTGAACCGATCTTCACCAAATTTGACATACTAGCTTCTAGACTCAATTCGGTCGTAAGTGCCAAATTCCATCCCATTTGGACAAATATTAGACGTTTGGTGCACAATAAAAATAAATCGGACGAAGTTATATATGGGAGCTATATCCAAATCTGAACCGATCTCGATAAAATTTAGCAAAGGTATTTCTGAGCTGCATTTGATATATTTCCCCAAATATTGTTGTTACAGAGTGCATATTACGGCGGCGGTGGACAAAAATAACAAATCGGATGAAAAATATATATGGGAGCTATAGCTATATCTGAACCGATTTCGATCAAATTTGGCACACATATTTTCAGGCCTAATTTGGGTGCATATGCAAAATTCCATACAATTTGGGCTGATATTACACGTTTGGTGCACAATAAAAGGCAAATCGGACGAAGATATATATGGGAGCTATATCTAAATTTTGACCGATTATCTCCAATTTCAATAGGGTTCGTCCTTGGGCCAAACAAAAGATCTTTGCAAAATTTCATCTGGATCAGGCAATAAATGCGACGGACGGACGGACAGACGGACGGACGGACATGCATAAATCGACTCAGAATGTGATGCTATGCAGATCATCAAAAGGAACTATGGGTCTATCTCGTTTCCTTCTGCCTGTTACAAACAAATGCACAAAGACATAATACCCTGACCACCTTGTGGTGTAGGGTATAAAAATTATATTGGTAGTTTATGTGAAGTAGATCATACCAACTATGTAACTTATTGGAATGCTTACCATGGCTTTAGAGTAGTCACAATTTGGGAACTATATCCAACTCTGGATCGTTTTATAACAAATTTGCTTTTGTACCTCTAGTACCAATTAACATTACTTTATTGTGCACTTTAATAAGGATTATGTTAAAAAATATTTATTGGACCAATAGACATACAGGACCGAGTTTCACGAAATTGTAAAATTCGGTTGAATATGATCTATTTAATTTGGGCTGATATTACATGTATGGTGGGCAATATCTCTAAAATCGGATGAAGATGTATATCGAAGTTATATAAAAAGCTGAAGCGATCCCGATAAAATTTGACAGAGGCATTTCCGAGCAGTATCTGATGCTCGGTATCAAATACCATTGTTATGGGGTCCATATTACGCATGTGAGGGATTTAAACCCCCGAAATCGGATGAAACATATTTGTGAGCTATGGCTACATCTGAACTGATTTTCACCAAAATTGAAGTACTTTTTTCTACGATGAATTCAATCAGAAATGCCATAATTCAGTTCATTTGGGCTGATATTAGGCATTTGGTGCACAATAAACCTGATATCGGATAAGGACATACAGGGTGGGATGAGAAAACTGCAATCAACTTCAGACTGCTTTCATTTCTAAGCCACTCGTCCGACAGCTGTTAAAAATATTCCGGTGTCAGATCATTATATTTTTTTACAAGCGTATAAATGGATTTTGGTAAGAATTTTCCAGAAAAAAAAAGTTATTCGTGATGGAATTTAAGCGTGATAGTGTGATTTCTTTATATTTGGCTGGAAAATCACAAGAGGCTATCGTTAGAGCACTCCAGCATTTAAATGTGAATAAATCTTTTGTGTCTCGTACCATCGCTCGTTTCCGTGATACTGGTAGCGTAGCCCGACGTCAAGAAAGTGGACGAAAGAAAACATCAACATCGCAGAAATGGTTCGAAGAGTAAAGAAGCGACTTGATCGAAACCCGCGTCGCAATAGCCGAAAAATGGCTCGTGAGCTGAACATATCGCAATATTCTATCCGGCAAATATTAAAAAATGAGCTCAGGGTAAAGCCATTGAAATTCCAAAAAGTGCAAGAACCTACACCGCAACAGAAAGAAAATAGACTCAAAAGAGCTAAAGAGTTGTTTCGCTTGGCTGAAAGTTGTGAACTACCGAATTCGAATGAGATAGCATTTGTTGTCCAGCAGTTTGTAAACAAATCGTTTGATCGTGTTCTACTTGCCAAAATGTGCACCTTCGGTTGTCCAACAGAACTGAAGCGCCGGCCGTGGTGATGGTGTGGCCCGCCATAACAGCCGATGGTCCCTCTCAGCTCGTATTACTAGACTAGACTACTCAGAATAAATGCCGAATATTATCGTGAAAATATTCTGGAGGGTGTATAAAAGCCTTGGGCACGCAAACATTCTGGACGCAAACCTTGGAAATGACAACAGGACTCAGCACCATCGCACTCAGCACACGCCACCCAAGAATGGTTACAAAATGAGGTTCCTCGCTTCGTTTTCAGCGCACAATGGCCATCAAAATCTCCGGATACTAATCCGTTGGACTTTTGTGTCTGGAGTATTTTGGAAAGCAAGGTTGGCACTAAGAAATACCAAATTGTCGCCTCAAGCAAGCGCTTCACCGGGAATAGGCCAAAATACCGCAGAGCAACATTCGGGCAGCGTGTGACGGTGTCATTGGCCGTTTGAAGGCCATAATTCGTGCCAAGGTGACCAATTCGAACATGCTATTTCCGACATTTTTAGCTTCCATTCAATTAAAAAATGTAAAAATTTTGGCGTTTGACTTTGTTGCTCTTTTTTATCTCACCCTGTTTTATACAACATCTATTGAATTCGGCCTGTTATTACATGTATGGTGAGCAATAACCGTAAAATCGGATGAAAATGTATATCAAAGTTACATAAAAATCTGAATCGAGCTGTATCTGATGCCCGGTATCCAATATCATTGTTGTGGAGTGCATATTACGCATGTGAGGGACTTTAAAACCAAATCGGATGAATCATATATCTGATATCCGGTTTTCACAAACATTTGAAGCACTTACTTTTAATCCTTATTCTGTCGGAACTTCCAAACTTCACTCCATTTGAGCTGCTGTTAGCCATTTGGTGCACAAAACTTCCTAAATTCGATAAAGATTTATATGGGAGATATATCCAAATCTGAACCGATCTTGACAAAATTCTAAAAAACTTATTTCTGACCTGTATCTGATATCTGGTACCAAAGATTGTTGCTGTGTAGTGCATATTACGCATGTGAGGGACTTTTTTCTCAACATTGTTTGTACTTGCTTTTAGAGTGAATTCGGTCGGATGAGTCAAAATTCAGGACATTTGGACTGATATTGAACGTTTGGCGCACAATTAACCCGAAATTGGTTGAAAAAATATATGGGAGTTATATTTAAATTGGAATAGATTCCCAGCAATTTCAATAGGGTTTGTCCTTGGGCCTAACAAATATTGTTTGGAAAATTTCATCTCAACCTGATAATAAATGCAACCTGCATTTTGTTCACAAAAAAAAAAAAAAACATGGACAAACGTTAGGACGGACAGACTGACATGCATAAGTCAACTCAGAAAGTGATTCTATGAAGATCCTCAAAAGTAACTCGCTTCCATCGCCATGTTACAAACAAATACACAAAGACAAAATACCATTATCACTATGTGGGGTAGGGTATAAAAAACTATGGATAGAGTAGCTAAAGAACATTGCAGTTACGAACTCTGTTCTATACCATAATCGATACAAACAGTGGATTTGATAAACAGAATAAAATCACCAGAATAAAATCACAAATGTGTGACTTTTTAAAACTATATATTCCCCTGATAATAACTCAACGCTCACAACCCTAAATTTATTTGCCGTCAACTAGAGCCTATTTTTACATCGTTCCATCCATCTCCTATAATTGACAGTCAATTAAAGTTTTATGACACAATTTCATGTATCACAACATCCCCATAAAAATTGTTTATTAAAACTAATTTGAATTTGAAATTGGCCAAAACCGCTTTTCAGTTTCGCAGCACGTGTCAAAGGCTTCCCGATCCTACCTATCTACCTACCAACCAACTCTTTGAAATACCTGCTGCTCATGTTCATTCATAAAATTGTGACATTTCATAAACTCTGCCATAATCCCATTATCTGCACAGCTCACGTGTTCAGGGTGAAAGAAGTATTGTTATTGTTTTTGTTGGTTTTACATAATCTAGCATTGTATCGCGAGTTGTTAATTTAATTTTTAATCCTCCTCCCACACTTTGGGTGTTGGGGTCGCACTTCCCAGTTCAAATGCCTTTGAACTGTTATGGTAGAGCATGCTGCTCCAAACGCCAAATAGCTGTTACGCTATGCGTAACTTTATCTGGCTTTGCCGAACAAAATGCGTTTACATGTAAATTGGATTTAAGTATGCTTGGAAATCGATACTTTTGAAGAGCGTCAAGTTTTAGGAAAATGTCATCGGCAAGTAACTAGCATTGTCGTGAGCAGGGAACGTGGAAGTTATTGAGAACTTCAGGTGACACTTTTAATATACATATCACACCGCAGCCAATACTAAAGGAATGTAGAATGAATTTGTTGTCATTTAAATAAAAGCACTGGAAAGCTGCATTTTGTGGGTGAATGTGGAGAATGTGCACATGACGAGCGTCCCATTTATTTGAAAGCGATCAAAACTGAGGTACTTGCAAACTTACCTTATCGTTATCACAATTTTGGATATCATACATTTGATATAACTATATTTGTATTTAGTTTTGGAGAGGTTCTGGTCCCACTTGCGTATGTTCCTAACATCAGGGAACTTCATTATAATACTAGCAAGCGCCCGGGACATCGTCAACGAAAGTTCCACCTTAAAATTTAAGATTCATTCCAACAGTTTGTGTTAGACCTTTTTATTGCTCAAAATGCACAATTTGTTCAGTTTAACAAAAAAATTTAATCACATCTTCACACAATGTGAAAGATTTTCAGACTTTCAAGGTTTCATATAACATTGAAGTTTTTTTCCTTTTTTGGAAAGAATAATAGGAATTTGTTTAGGAAAGGTTAATTCATATTGGTAAAACCATTGCATCCAATTTTTCTGTCCAAAACTATTACAATGCCTCCACATGTAAAAATACTAACAGAAACATTAATATCAATTCTTAATATTCAGCTCTATCGCAAAACCAACTCCATGCCTTAATCACAGACACCAAGAGTGACATGTATATCTAATTTCATCTCTATACCTTCACCTAATACAAAATTTAGTACCGCTTAGTACATTTTGTACAATTATAATACACCAACTCAATTTCAGAGACCAACACAGACCTCAATATCAAATTTGAGGATTCCAGCCATATCCCTTCCCTCAATTTCAAATTTAGTACTTTTCGTACAACTAAAGGTCATGTTTTCAAAACCACCTCCATGTCTTAACCACAGACCCCAAGAGTGGCATGTATATCAAATTTGAAGACATCAGCTCTATTCCTTTATCCAATACCTAATTTAGAACCACTTAGTACTTTTCGTAAATTATAGTACACATTTTCCCAGATTCCAGATCCCAACAGAGATCTCAATATAAATTTTGAGGATTCCAGCCATATCCTTTCACCCAATATCAAATTTAGTACTTTTCGTTCAAATACAAAGTAAGATATAAAGGCTGTAACCAAATTCAGACTGCAGTCATTTCTAAGCCACTCGTCCTACAGCTGTTGAAATTATTCCAGTGACAGCTAATTATATTGTTTAAAATCGCACAAAAGCATTTTGGTGAGAATTTTCCAGAAAAATAGTTATTCGTGATGAAATTTAAGCGTGATATTGTGATTTCTTTATATTTGGCTGGAAAACCACAAGTGGCTATCGTTAGAGCACTCGAGCATTTAAATGTGAATAAATCTTTTGTGTCTCGTACTATGGCTCATTACCATAATACTGGTAGCGTAGCCCGTCAAGGAAGTGGACGGAAAAAAACAGCAACATCAGCAGAAATGGTTTGAAGAGTAAATAAGCTACTTGATCGAAACCCGCGTCGCAGTGGACGAAAATTGACTCGTGAGCTGAACATATCGCAATATTCCATTCGGCAAATATTGAACAATGAGCTCGGGGTAAAGCCATTGAAATACCAAAAAGTGCAAGAACTTGCACCGCAACAGAAAAAATAGACTCAAAAGAGCTAAAGAGTTGCTTCGCTTGGCCGAAAGTGGTGAACTGCCGAATTTGGTTTTCTCCGGTGAGAAAACATTCGTTGTTCAGCAGTTTGCAAACAAACAAAATGATCGTCTTTACTAGCCAAAGAGGTCAGCTGAAAATGTGCATCTTCGGTTGGCCACCAGAACTCAAGCGCCGGCCATGGTGATGGTGTGGGCCACCACACAAGCCGATGGTCGCTCTTCGCTCGTATTAATCGACCGTGGCATCAGAATAAATGCCGAATATTATCCCGAAAATATTATGGAGAGTGTATTAAAGCCATGGGCACACGCCACCCAAGAATGGTTACAAAATGAAGTTCCCCGCTTCGTTTTCAATGCACAGTGACCACCTAAATCTTCGGATACCAATCCGTTGGATTATTGTGTCTGGAGTATTTTGGAAAGCAAGGTTGGCACTAAAAAAATACCAAAGTGTCGATCACCTCAAGCAAGCACTTCGCCGGGAACGGGCCAAAATACCGAAGCGCAACATTCGGGCAGCGTGTGACGGTTTCATTGGCCGTTTGACAATTTTCTTTTATGGGCTGTAGTATCCATTACGAACTTCAAATGCCAAATTTGAAACAACTCCGGTGAATAATGTCGCTAAAATCAACAAAGATACGAATATCCGGAGGAACCAATATATGGGAGCTATACAAAGACGTGGACCTGCACAGACAATTTTCTGTTTTAGGCTGTAGCATCCATTTCGAACTTCAAATAACATATTTGAAACAATTCCGACGAATATTGTCGCATAAATCATAAAAATACCGAATATAGGGAAATACCGTTAACGCCCATAGTAATACCAAAAGTCCTGCAGATATAATATACATTTGAGTCAAATTTTAATAATCTACTTCAATTTGTTCGGAAGCTAGAGTGATTTCCACAGACGGATAGACGGACAGACGGACGGACATCGCTAAATCGACATTGTGGTGTCTAAAATGTTTATTTCGAGGTGTTACAAACGGAATGGTGGAGGGTATAAAAAATGTACAAATTATGGGGTTTGACTTTGTTGCAGTTTTATTTATCTCACCCTGTGTAGGACGAATTTCATTATCTTAACCACAGACGTGTATATTCAATTTAAGGATTTCAGCTCTATTCCTTCCAAATTTAGTACTTTTCGTACAATTACAGTCACCAACCAAACTACGGAGACCTCAATATCGATAGTACGAATAGTATGAATTTTCATATACCATGCATTACCACACGCTTACGCACCAGGACTGACCCTTGAGAAAAATTTCAAGATTGCATGAAATATGTATAACAACTTAATGTGATATCGGCGATCTTTTTTTGTATGATGCGCTAATGAAAGGCCTTATCTTATATTTAAAATGACTTAATTGCAGCTTATATTTAATCTTGAAAATTCTTAAACTAAGGAGAACTGACTTAAAGTTTTAAAATTGGAAGTAATGTGCATTATCCTGTATTTAAAAAAAAAATATTTCTACAAATACATACTGAGGAGAAGTTTACTTGCTTTAATATTCCCCAGCACCATGTAGTCTAGGTACCAAAACCCAAGACAGAAAATATTGCATTACTCTCTATTTACTTGGAATTTTTGTTTTCTCTGCTTTCTTCGCATACGATTATGATCTACATGATTGACCCCCACCCCCCGATTTAGAAAGCAATTCCGATGAACTGCCCCCACCCCTACCTATTGTGAGAAATTTGCCAAATGCACAAGGTGCTGCTGATGCCATTGCTTCTTGTGCCTTTTGTGTTTAGATTGTTTAGTTTTGATAATTTTCATAATTCATTTGTTTACATTCTTGTCATTAATTTCAATTTTTCGTTTCTTATTTCAGGTGAGTTAACTGCAAACTACTACAACCAACATTCATTTGGAAGATAAGAGATGATGAACAGCACTAGAAGATGTATGTATGTATGTATGTGCATATCTCTGTTGGTTTTTGAAAGAATGGAAGTAAGTTACAATCTGAATTAAGTAGTAACTGTTGTTGTGTTGTGAGAGAGAGAGAGAGATAAAGAGAGAGTGGGATATTAAGATATAAATTGTATTTCGTAAATTGAAATATACAACACAATAGCTTCAAATTGGTGTGCTTAGAACTTTTATCGAAACAATGGCAGTAATTTTGATGTATATGAAGATAATACGCTCTGTGTATTTTGTTTCAGGAGAAATTTTGAAAATGTTTGTTTTTGATATTTGAGCACAAAATATTTATACTAAAAACAACGTTAAGTTTAGCCTGATCGAACTTAACGAACGAGTTATGACTTCCATTCTTGTAAAAACTTGACCAAGACGGCTATCCTCAGATACCTTCAAATTTTAAATTTCGGTTACACGAACTCTTCAACTATATTAGGCATCTTTTAATTACTCACAAAGAACCCAAAATAGCAAACTAGAACTGACTTGATTATATGAAAGCTATATCAAAGAATGGACCTACATTGAATATTCTTTGTGAGGAGTTAAACCATTTACAGAGAACCTGAAGTATCAAATAACAGTTTATTTGTTTAAATATTGAGCCAGATTGCTTAATACTACGGCAAATCACAAGGTACTGTCATATATAGGCTATACCTAAACGTAGATTCAATGTTCAATCCCAAACAATACAGGCATTGGTAATGTACCTAACCAATGCCTGTGCTACACTTTAATAGTATCGTGATTTCAAAAGATGGACAGCGAGAAGGGCGGAAATCGACATTAATTTGCTCTAATCTTGAATATGTAGACTCTTTTTATACCCTACACCACAAGGTGGTCAGGGTATTATGTCTTTGTGCATTTGTTTGTAACAGGCAAAAGGAAACGAGATAGAGTCATAGTTCCTTTTCATGATCTGCATAGAATCACATTCTGAGTCGATTTATGCATGTCCATCCGTCCGTCTGTCCGTCCGTCCGTCCGTCCGCCTGTCCATGTATTTTTGTAAACAAAGTACAGGTCGCATTTATTGCCCGATCCAGATGAAATTTTGCACAGATCATTTGTTTGGCCCAAGGACGTTCCCTATTGAAATTGGAGATAATCGGTAAAAATTTAGATATAGCTCCCATATATATCTTCGTCCGATTTGCCTTTTATTGTGCACCAAACGTGTAATATCAGCCCGAATTGTATGGAATTTTGCGCATACACCCAAATTAGGCTTGAAAATATGTATGCCAAATTTGGTCGAAATCGGTTCAGATATAGCTATAGCTCCCATATATATTGTTCATCCGATTTGTTATTTTTGTCCACCGCCGCCGTAATATGCACTCTGCAACAACAATATTTGGGGAAATATATCAAATACAGCTCAGAAATACATTTGAAAAATTTTATCGAGATCGGTTCAGATTTGGATATAGCTCCCATATATAACTTCGTCCGATTTACCTTTTATTGTGCACCAAACGTCTAATATTTGTCCAAATGGGATGGAATTTGGCACATACAACCGAATTGTGTCTAGATGCTAGTATGTCGAATTTGGTGAAGATCGGTTCAGATATAGCTATAGCTTCCATATATATTATTTATCCGATTTGTTATATTTGTTACCCACAACCGTAATATGCACTCCGTAACAACGATATTCAGGGAAATATATCAAATACAGCTCAGAGATATCTTTGCCAAAGTTTATCGAGATCGGTTCAGATTTGGATATAGCTCCCATATATATCTTTATCCGATTTCAAATTAATTGTGCACCAAATGGGCAATACAATTCCGAATTTAAAAGATACAAATGCTTCGGCATATTT
Organism: Musca domestica; assembly: GCF_030504385.1. Lineage (NCBI taxonomy): Eukaryota > Metazoa > Arthropoda > Insecta > Diptera > Muscidae > Musca > Musca domestica. Next base: position 29,467,815 of record NW_026712328.1, on the reverse strand, counting down.
AGTACTTTGAACTTTAAATTATAATTATAATCATAGCGTGTATGATAGAATTCTCCCATAAAAACTTTTAATTGTTATGTGGAGCTCTACTAAATTAGCAAAGTGGTGTAGGGTATCATAAAGTCGGCCCCGCCCGACTTTAAGACTTTCTTTACTGGTTTAAATATTTCAATGGTAAATTGGTATTTCGATTCAAACGGAGTGATAAATTTAGTATATCCTCCATGAGGGTTTCTTTCCAAGAAACAGTTACTGCATTTAACTTTTGTAAAAGTTATTGAAATCAATAGACTTTTAACTAGGGCTGCAAACAAGTGCTGAAACGAACCGCTTTTTTCTATAAATGAACCGATCCGTGACAAAACCACTGTGTGGAAAAGACATTTAAACCGACACAAAACATATTTCAACTTAAAATCAGTAAAGAAACTCTTAAAGTCGGGCGGGGCCGACTTATGATAACCTACACCACTTTACTAATTTAGTTCAAAAAACTAAATATGCCGAAGCATTTGTATCTTTTAAATCGGACTTGCATTGCCCATTTGATATATATGGGAGCTATATCCAAATCTGAACCGATCTTGTTAAATTTGGCAAAGATATTTCTGAGCTGTATTTCATATATTTCCCTGAATATCGTTGTTGCGGAGTGCATATTACGGCTGTGGGTAACAAATATAACAAATCGGATGAACAATATATATGGGAGCTATAGCTATATCTGAACCGATCTTCACCAAATTTGCATACTAGCTTCTAGACTCAATTCGGTTGTAAATGCCACATTTCATCCCATTTGGGAAAAGATTAGACGTTTGGTTTACAATAAAATGTAAATCGGACGAAGTTATATATGGGAGATATATCCACATCCGAACCGATCTCTATAAAATTTAGCAGAGGTATTTCTGAGCTGTATTTGATATATTTCCCCAAATATTGTTGTTACAGAGTGCATATTACGGCTGCGGAGGACAACAATAAAAAATCTGATGAACAATATATATTGGAGCCATAGCTATATCTGAACCGATTTCGATCAACTTTGGCATAGATATTTTCAGGCTTAATTTGATTCCATACTATTCGGGCTGATATTACACGTTTGGTGCACAATAAAAGGCAAATCGGACGAAGAAATATATTCTTACCGATTATCCCCAAATTTCAATGGAGTTCTTTATGTGGGATTAAGATTTGGAGTTAAGTTTCGAAATTTGTATTATAGTTGTTCCAAAAGTACAAATTGAACTAAATTTGGTATTGGGATGGGGCTGGAATCCTTAAATTTGATATTGAGGGTTCTCTTGGTGTCTGGTGTCTGCAGTTGAGACCGTTGGTTTTGAAAAGGTGTTAATTTGCCCATTCTGGTATCCAAAATGCGAATAAGACAACCGGAACTGATGCCTGATGCAGCAATTGAATTGTTTCTCTCGCCGTATGACATGTGGCACCTTGTTGAAAACACATGCCTTTCAGATGCATTTCATCAATTCTAGGGAAGAACAAGAACATTGAATACCCTTTAATAACCATTAGTAACAAATTTGGATTTTTCAAAAAAAAAAAAATAAATAAATAATAATAATAATAATAATATTAATAATAATAATAATAATAATAATAATAATAATAATAATAATAATAATAATAATAATAATAATAATAATAATAATAATAATAATAATAATAATAATAATAATAATAATAATAATAATAATAATAATAATAATAATAATAATAATAATAATAATAATAATAATAATAATAATAATAATAATACTACTAATAATAATAATAATAATAAAATAATAATAATAATAATAATAATAATAATAATAATAATAATAATAATAATAATAATAATAATAATAATAATAATAATAATAATAATAATAATAATAATAATAATAATAATAATAATAATAATAATAATAATAATAATAATAATAATAATAATAATAATAAAATCCGTTAAAAATTCTGCTAAAATAATAAAAATACCGAATATAGGGAGCCTCTGTTATATAGGGGTATATATGAAGACTTGGACCTGCATATGCAAATCACTGAGTAATGTAGCTAAAATTATCAAAATACCGAATATAGGAAGGTATCGATATATAGGGGCTATAAGAAAACGCGGACCTGCATAGTCAAATTTTTGTCACAGGCTGTGGTAGCCATTAGGAACTTCAAATACGAATGTTTAAACAATTTCGCTTAATATTGTACGTAAAATCGTCAAAATACCGAATAAAGGGTGTATTAAAGTGTAGGGCACGCAAACATTGGCCGCAGACCTTGGACATTCCAACAGGACTCAGCACCATCGCATTCAGCACGCGCCACCCAAGAATGGTTACAAAATGAGGTTCCTCGCTTCATTTCCAGGGCACATTGGCCACCAATATCTCCGCATACCAATCCGTTGGACTATTGCCTCTGGAGTATTTTGAAAAGTTAGGTTGGCACTCAAAAATAGAGAAGTGTCGATCACATCAAGCATGCGCTTCGCCGGGAATGGACCAAAATACCGCAGAGCAACATTCGGGCAGCGTGTGACGGTTTCATTGGCCGTTTGAAGGCCATAATTCGTGCCAAATGTGACCAATTCGAACAAATCTAAACTTATTCCTAAATTTGATGCTATTTCCGACATTTTTTGCTTTCATTCAATAAAATTAAAATAAAAATTAAAAATTATGGCGTTTGACTTTGTTGCTGTTTTTTTTTTTTTCTCATCCTGTATATACTTTGCTACATCTAAAATTATTATTTCGATGAGTTACAAACGGAAGGACGAATTTAATATACCCTCCATACTATATATGGTGGAGGATATAAAAAACTGATTATCATTTCACGATACCGATTTCGTATTTCGCCATTGCTTTTTAATTCGGACATCCTTCATAATACAATCCAAAAATCATCCGAAATTAACCGCAGATGAAATAACTTTTAACCAAAGTTTCAGAATTGTTGTCGGCAAAGTTGATATAACTCTGTCACCATTAGCGCATTTCGTTGTCATTAATTTTATTTAAAAAATAACTTCCTTCAAGT